>NC_138892.1:70558361-70715723 GCF_965194825.1 Balaenoptera physalus
GCCCCAGAGGCCCACACTCTTGGAGCACAGCTGCTGAATGGCACTTTTTTTTCCTCCATAGAGTTTAAGTTCATTTGTTGCCCTTTGTACACTTTCAGGTACCTCACTATTGCCATTTTGACGTTTTGATTCACCATGTATGCTTTTTCTCATTTCAGAATCTTTGCTAACTTCTACTCAGACTTTACTAAAGTTTTAGTTTAGATGCTACTTTTTCCAAGAATTTTACTTTAACTTTCCTTAATCTGAGATAGGTGCTCTGTCCTATAGCTATTAATCAAAACAAAGACTTGTTTATTTTCTGAAATTTCTAAATAAATTAAAACCCCTATCGGGCAAGAATCATGACTGTCTGAATTAGTATGTGACTTATGTTTTTAATAAATCTGTTTTCTTCATTTTAAAGAATAATAACCAAGAAACAATACTATGGGAGTAGAGGTAAAGAGATGATTTTCTGCTGCATTAAATTCTACTTCCTTTGGTCTGCTACTGGACTCTTGATATACCCAAGTATGTTATGTGGGATTTTCTCTTTGTCGGCAAAGGTAATCTCTCTGTTAAATCTTCCCATTCTTCAAGGCACTGGTCAAGTTATACTTCCTTTAAAAAAAAAACAAAAAAGTGTTCCTGACCACTTCCATCCAACAGCTATTTCTCATTCCTTTGAACATATGTAGCCCTAAAATATTTTCATACTGCTCAGTTGGCAACTTACCATGTATTGATTACCTTATAGCACTGGTTATTTTGGGTCCATATTTTCTCCACAAACAGTGAGCTTCCTGAGAGTAGTAATGTGTTCTTTTTATCTTTGGACCCTCCCTGTACACCTTTGGACCCTCCTAGTACATTTCACATTTTTGGACACACAGCAGATGATTAGTAACTGATTTTGATTGACTGACTGGTTTGTCACTGGGATCTTAGTCTTTGTCTGTAATGGGCCATTATATCACAGATTTTGAACTTGTAGTACAGTCTTATTTTACACTTTAATCTGGAGAACCTGCACACTGCAAGGCAATAGTTGTCCACATAAGAAGAAACGCACATCCTAGTTCAAACTCTTCTTGAGTATACATTCATTAAATTGAACAGGACTGTGTCCCAAGTAATGTGTATTTTTTTGAGACATCTGATTGTGTAAGTGACAGTTGCAAGTGACAGAAATCCAATTCAAAACGTCTTAAGTAAAAGGGAAATTTATTGGCTCGTACAAATACTAAGTCCGTGGATGGAGATGTTTGCATTTAAGCCTGATTAAATCCAGAAGCTAAAACAATAATAGAAGCTTATCCATCTCTTGGATCTATCTAAACATCTATTTGTTTTTTCATCTCTCTTCCCGTTGGCCTAATTCTCTCATACCTGTAGTCAGAATCTCAAGGAAGCTCAAGTCTCGATGCTTATAGCCTACAATCCACAAGGAATAGATGCACTCTCTCTCCAGCATCTACATTTGGAATGTCAGTGGAAGCACTCGGATTGGCTCAGCTTAGTTCATGTGACCATCCCTTAGACCAATCATTATAGATAAAATATTGGAGTACCAAGGTTGAATAACCCCCAGTCCTACGACCCTCACTACTGTCATTCCCAGTCTAGCCATAACCAAATGAGATGGGAATGGTACAGAAGCCTAACAGAAATTAAGATGCTAGACAGAAAAAGTTTCTAAATATCAACTATGTCAGGGTTCACAGATTTCTTTGCAATAAAACCAATTTGTATTTGGTCAAGGCAAGAAGTATTTAAAGTTGGATATAAAGAAAACATTTTATGTTTGGGTTATTAGATAGGAAAAGTATCGGTTACTTGGGGAGATAATATTATTTCCTCTTTAAAAAATAACTATTTTATAATTTGGAAATAACTAGATTATAATTTGGAAGAGAAGATGCACGTATTTTATCAACATATTAGCTGTGGATTGTAGACATATCATTTACTGTTTCTGAATTTCAGTTTCAGTAAAATTAAGGAATTTTATATTATATTTTCTCTTATCGTTCTAGGGAGAAAATTCGATATTGTATTTGAAGTACCTAAAATGGACTTGACACGTAGCAGTTACTTAATACATGTTAGATCCATTATTCTCTACAACATTATAATTTTCCTATCCTCTTTTCCCTCCTCTCTACTGCAGAAGATGAGGCATAAACTGGCCAGCTTTAGGATATTAATGGTCCAAATATGACTGTCTCCTCTTGTCCTGTTCACTCTTGCTCTAAATCAGTGCTTTTTAACCTAGGTTACACATTAAAAATCCTGATGTGCAGCTGCACCCTAGACAAATTAAAGTCACAATCTGGGATGGGGTCTCAAAAGCAGTACTTTGGTAATTCCCCAAGAGATTCCAGCATATTGCCAAGTCTGAGAGCCATTTCTCTCAATTCTTCAATTCTTTTAGTGTATTATACACGTATTAATGGTACGCTGTGTTGTTAATACTTACCAAGTTTTGAGTTATTTCTGTATTAAGCATGTCTTTTATTTTCTGTATTCCGATGCTTTGACATCTGGGGCCTTGGGGACCCTGGAGGGACTGCCTCTCCCAGGTTTAGCCAATTCCTATGGATGGTAAAGAACACACCTGCAAGAGTGCTTTTCAAATGCAAACCAACCAATCCAGGGTCCACACCCCAACCACTTCCTTTATCAGTTTCTCACACTCAGGCCACTATCCACCTGCTCTAATCAACACTGGGCCGGGTACCAGACAACTAGTGACAGCTCCTTTGTCTTAAATATCTTAAAATTATCCAAACTAGCTAATCCTAAGCCTCCCTGTTCCTTCCCACAGGAACCACAATAAAGCCTCTCACCCACAGTTTCCCCTCTTCCTGCCTCATCACCGATTCTTCCCCATGTGGCCCCCATGACCTTGCATGACTCTTCTGTGTGAGAACTGGGAGTAACAAACTATCTTTTCAGTGGCAATCATCCCCTGATCTGTTGGCCTTACTATGCCTCAAATTTCTATTAATAGACAGTTGACCCCTGGACAACACTGGGATTAGGAGCACAGATCCTAAAATCCATGTATAACTTTACAGTCTGCTCTCCCGTATCCGCGATTCCACATTCGCGGATTCACCCAACCGCAGATCCTGCAGTACTGTCGTATTTACTATTGAAAAAATCTGCGTATAAGTGGATCCTCGCAGTTCAGATCCGTGCTGTTCAAGGGTCAACTGTACTATCTTTTAAAAGAGTTTCTCTCAAACAGACTGTAAGCACTTTGAGGGAAGAGAATACCTTTTACATTTTCTTAGTATCCTCATAGTACTTCATTCAGGGTGGTCAGTGTTAGTTTTTCAATAAATACTTGCTACTTGGCTCAATTTAGGACCTATGGATTTAGGATATTATTGTGTTAAATTGATATAAATTACTGGAAATATTTACTTAAACAATGTGAATTGCAATCTACTACAGCTCTTCAGAAAAACTGGTGTAAGACCATGTAAAAGATTAAGATTAGAGGTTTCTAATTAACTGTCTGGTTCTTCCCTTTATGTCTTTCATTCATGTTCAAAAAAAAAAAAAGCCAAACTAGGCTCATGATTTGATGTTTTAATAGCCTTTTAAAAACAGGTTCTCACCTGCTTTGAACCCATATACATGAAGCCAAGAACAGGTTAAAAACTGGTCACCTCATTAATACCTTTAGTGGGGGCCAAAGTCAGGTTAGGATTTAGTCATCTTATAACTACCTTATTTAGGTACTTCCAATTTAGTAGCCAGGCAAGGTATTAACGAGGTGACTGAGTTTTAATCCACTTCTGATGCAAGCAAAGGCACAGTGTTTAAGGCAAATTACAACATATTGTGAAAAATCCCCATTAGACATCAGTAATGGAACCCAACCAGAGAAATAGCATGGTTGCAAGATTGTTAAGAATAATATTAATGCCTTCTTACCACGTTTCATACTTAAAGCAGTGTTTTGCTGTGTTATGACATTTCATGCACACGACAACTCTGTATGAAAGGTTCTATTATTATCATCATTTGACAGGTGAAGACACTGAAACTCAGAGAGGTTAAGTAACTTATCCAAGGTCACACAGCAAATACTTGGCAGAAATTTTCTGCCTTCCTTTAGTGGTGTCATTCTCCATTCCCCCTTCCCCAGCCCTGGCTTATTGTTTTGAGAAGACTCCCCAGGTGATTTTTATGCACAGCTGGACATGAAATGTACTGAACTTTGGCAGTGCTTTATAAACTGGGGGTCATGACATATTTGTGTGTAATGAAGTCAATTTGGTGGTCTGCAGCAACCATACCAAAATTAAACAGAATAAAATAGAAATTATCAAAGTTCATTATATACAGTAAGGGTAAATATTTTTACATGAAGCTTTTGCTTTAGTTTTATATATGTATATACAGGATCTGGATGAACATGAATTTCTTGCTCCGATTATGGGTTCAAAACCATTTGAAAAACACTAGTTTGGGGTTATGAATTAGCGGCAGAGGCCGAAGAAGAGCAGAATGCACTGCTTTTGGAAGACAGGCCTGTATTGTTGGAAGTATCTCCCTAACCAGTGTCTCCTTGGGGAATCTTTGATGAGGGGTGAGGAGGCAATTAAGAGCTGCAGGAATAGGACAGGCTTCTATAGTAGAAACAGCCTGGTAAGAAAAAAAATGCCTCACTCATTTGTCCTTTAAATGTAGAAAGCCTCATGGTTTTTGTGGTTACATTTCTCAGCTTGTTAGGCTGGAAGTTTTTCAGCTAACATGGCTCATGTAGAGACATGTGACTTTGATTTTTACATGATAAACCTGAGGGAGTCTGCATAGAGCAGGCTTGCTATGAGTTACACTCTAATCCTCTTGTGGCAACAGACAAGATGTTTCCTTATTTTTGCAGCTGCCACTGACTCTGGTTTGGACCAAACCACTATCAGCTGCAGAACTGACACAACTATAATTTTTAATACTAATAAAACTAATATGGTTCAAGAAGTTGGGCAAAGTAAGTTGTACCAAATGTTACAGTTTTGTTTTTTCTGAATAATATTTCTTGGTACTTTGGAAAGTTGGCTTCACTTTGAGTTTTACTTCAAGGAGTTTCTTTGAATTATTCCCATTTATTTTTTAAAATTAATTAATTTATTTATTTTTGGCTGCCTTGGGTCTCCATTGCTGCGCACGGGCTTTCTCTAGCTGCAGTGAGCTGGGGCTACTCTTACTTGCATGGCGTGGGCTTCTCATTGCAGTGGAGCATGGGTTCTAGGCATGCAGGCTTCAGTAGTTGTGGCACGTGGGCTCAGTAGTTGCGGCTTGCAGACTCTAGAGCACAGGTTCGGTAGTTGTGGCACACGGGCTTAGTTGTGTGATCTTCCCAGACCAGGGCTCGAACCAGTGTCCCCTGCATTGGCAGGTGGATTCTTAACCACTGTGCCACCAGGGAAGTCCCTGAATTATTCCCATGTAGAAAGAACAAAGCTGAACTCGTAGAACCTGACATACAAGCCCACACTGTCAAACTTGCGGTCTAACAAGATCGCTGTTACTTTAAAACAAAACAAAACAATTGCCAAATGCCTTTTATTTACCTCTTCTTAGGAGAAAGGAGAAAATTAAAAGAATTAAAAGTGGTTTGTATAAAATGGATAAGCAACAAGGATTTACTGTATAGCACAGGGAACTGTATTCAATATCTTGGAATAACCTATAATGGAAAATCATCTGAAAAAATGTGTATAATTGAATCACTTTGCTGTATACCTGAAACTAACACAATATTGTAAATCAACTGTACTTCAATTAAAAAAAGAAAAAAAAAAACCCACCAGCAAGCTTAAAAAAAAGAATTAAAAGTGATGTTGGGTAAATATCACTATTGGTGTCTTCCTAGAGGCTCTATTGCAAGTTCTATAGACATACTTTCTCATCTCGCCAAAAAGTGTCTTCTCTTCTAGCTTGGTGTATTCACAGGCCCCCAAGACTGCCTGCCCATGTCCATTCTGACTTACTCATTTTATTAATGCTGGTTACTAGAACACTTCTTGTTTCCCCAGCAATGTTTCTCCAATGCTACACATCAAATTGAGGTTTTCAAGTGGAGCCATGACAGGCAAAATATGACGTCTTATTCTCGTATTTTGAAAATTGTTATTAAACTCTGGACATTTGGTTAAGGATTGCAGCAGTCAGAATTAGCCTGATCTCTTCCCAGAATCCTTCCTACCCCATCCCAGATGACACCATAAAATCACTGAAGATCTTTATATTATTTATTCCATTCAAATTGTGTTCAAGTTCTGCTAGATTATCATGTACTCATTTCAGTTTATTTTTTATTGTATTATGGTCCCCGACATACTCATACACAATCGCACACAAGTAGAATGGGGCTCAACAGCTACCTGATAGCTAAGGCCAGTAATTTTTAGTTCCAAAATATATATTAAAATCCTTATAAAGTGCTTTTTCTACCATTTCTCTCTTCCTCCTTTTGACTTAAACATTCTTAATAAAGATTCAAAATAGAATACATTTTAAAGCAATAATAATTCCTTTGTTAGCAAAAAAATTAATTAAAACATACCAAGTTTTCCAATTTTTATCAAAATTTCAGGTGTCAATATACCCAATAATTATAGCCAAAATTCTCTGAACAATTTGCCTGTCAGTGTGTGAATGGGATTGACCCCATTTGGAGCATCTACTGTGGTTACCGCTATAAGTGTGTTATATAGAATTATGAATGTCAACATGAAAGAAAAAAGAGTAAGATAAGCTTACTTCTCAAGGCTTGTTATTGCAAAGCCATGCAACACTTCCTATTTTTAAGTGGAGGTCAGCCCATGTATTGATAAAAGATCTTGTTGAATGTAACAAATTGTGCTAGAAGTTTCAATTAAATTGAATACATTTAGACCAAAACCCCTCTGCAAACGTGTTCCCTACACCATCATTACCAAAAATGTGATCTGTCCATTCATTAAAGCTTTATAAAATATATATTTATTGAGATTATACTATATGCTTTTCTCTATACCAGAAACAAAGATATAAGCATGAAACTAAATTGGAATATAATGTGTGCTGTTAGAAATAAAACTTAATAACAAAACAAAAAACTAAAACTAAAACCACAAAAGAACTCTATGTGTATCAGGAATCCAAGACAAAAGAAGGAAATCGAGTAGTGTATTTCCGCCCTAATTATGGAGTACGATCTGCTTATAGCTACATAATTCTATTGAATTCGCTCCTCCATTGTAAAATTCATCCTTGAATGTTGCCCAGTATATCTATATTGCATGCATAACTCTGAAACAGTACTTACCATGCAATATCATAATTGCTTTTTTATTTGTTTGATTTTCTAGTTTCTTGAAGAGAGAAATTATATTGCACCTTATTAATCTTTGTATCCAGTGTCTGGTACATAATAAGTACTCAGTTAGTGGGTATTTTCTAGTCAAATAATGAGCTCAAACCAGCACACATACACATATATCCAAATACATTATATTATACATATGTATGTAAATATACAAATACATACTTATATAATACCATATAAGTTACTAATAATGAGATAGCCCATCAAAGGCATTGCCCCACCAGAAAATTAAATATGTGTGTGTGTGTATGTGTGTGTGTGTGTGTGTGTGTGTGTGTGTGTGTGCGCGCGCGCGCATGCTTTCTTCTCAAAGAGAAAAGTTGCCAGTGATACCAAGGTGCAAGGAAGGGCAGGAAATAACTTGGGGGTTGCTGAAGGCAGTGTCCCTTTGAAGGGGAGTTCTAATAGTTCTGGGAATGAGGGATGGCCCCAGTGGAATGCATGTGGTTGCCAGAAAGAAAAGGAGTATGAGGGTTCTATTTCCCATGAGTGGTAGCTGCTGCAAATTTGAGCTAAAAGAGGTGAGTGCTAAAATCTGCAACTTGGGAGCTCATGTGTGGGGCACCCTTTACGAATTTACAAGGAAATGAAATCATCCCTCACAGCAGGGGACAAGTATTGTCTGTCAGGATGTCTAGGAGAATAAACCAGCACATGGTAGTGAGAAACAATGACATGGTGGCTTGCTCAGATTGCTGTGGTCTTGTTGTCAGTAAAATGAAGTGAGCCTTTTACAATAGCCTCTAGAGTTTTTAGACAATTAACAAGTGGGTACAATACAGGACTTCCTGCTAATGTGGCATTTAAGGACCGAAGAAATTAAAAAAATGAAAGGACTGTGATTGTACTTATAACTAAAAGTATGAAGCTATTCATATTGGATATAAGTTTGTGTGTGTGTGTGTATTTAACTTTAGTTACCAGTCAGAAATACACAAATAAAATTTATGTGATTCATAATTTCACTTGAAGCAAGAAAGAATGATAGTTTCAAAAATGTCTTTCTATATCATATTCGTGAGGAAGGTGAAAAAATGTTATGGCTAAATGTGGATTTTTAAAAAGATTGGAGTCTTACTTTCTGTAAGAATTGCTGAATCATCACTCATCTACTTGAGAAAAGTTAATCGTTTTGTCAGAGCAGTAGAGCAGGTAGGGGAAGCCTGCAGTTTGCTGGGAATCTTATTTCCCTGAGACAGAAGGAAGTTAAAGAGCTTATGGTCTTCAATACATTTGACATTTCAAGAAACTTCATAATAAAAGAGGAAGCAATTAAACTGTGAAAATTATTTCATAAAAAGAAAAGCACTTAGATTTTTCTCAGGGAAAAAATAGTTGTCAGACTCAACAGTAAATGGTCTGTGGATGAAATACACCTGAGCAGGGAGGGAAAAGAAGGGGAGAACTGGGAACAAGTGGTCAAAGGAGAGTGCTAAGGCCACAGCAGCTGGAGACCGGGAGCCTAGAGGGAAGAGTCTGAAGCAGCAGAGCTGATGCCCACGACACTCTCTCCAAGGAAGGGAACTGGGAGATAATGTCAGCTGAACAAAACATCATCATTAGAGCCAACTGCTGCCTACGAAAAGCCAAGGCAAACAGATGTCTACATCCCAGAGTAAAACAACCATCTTGAGTCTTCTTCCCATTTTCACTCTCCTGTTAATTCTGTCCTATGAAATGAGAGGTAATAAGGGTGACATGTTCAATAACTATTTCAGAGAAAGTGAAATATTTACAAAAAATGAGTGCTGATGGGGCATATTCCTCTAAGTAATACACGGGCAGTACTCAGCAATAGGGCATAGACTCAGTCAAGGGCATTTGAACTGAATCAACAGATCACTAAATGTTTATTGAGTAACCTAGTGAAATGGGGAATGGGCTAAGGTAAAATCCCATCTCTGTTCATTATACTCACACTGTACTTCCTAAATATTTTCAACATTCACTCTTTAACTTTGTTTTTCTTTTTCAAAATTGTTTGAAAAACAGCTATCATATGTTCTTCACACTTCCCTCTGTATGTATGTATGTATGCATGCATTTATATTGAAGTACAGTTGATTTACAATATTATATTAGTTTCAGGTGTATAATATAGTAATTCAATATTTTTATAATTATACTCTATTTAAAGTTAGTGTAAAATAATGGCTATATTTCTCTATGCTGTATAATATATCCTGTTGATTATTTGCTTTATGCATAAGACTTTGTATCTGTTAATCTCATACCCCTATCTTGCACTTCCCCACTTTCCCTTCCCTAGTGGTAATCACTAGTTTGTTTTCTTTATCTGTGAGTCTATTTCTGTTTTGTTACATACATTTTTTGTTTTATTTTTAAGATTCTCCATACAAATAATAACGTAGCATATTTGTCTTTCTCTGACTTATTTCACTAAGCATAATACTCTCTAGAACCATCCACGTTGTTGCAAATGGCAGAATTCCATTCTTTTTCATGGCTGAGTAGTATTCCATTTTATATACATTTATACACATGTGTATATATATATGTCACTTTTTCTTTATCCACTCATCTGCTGACATACAGTTATGTTGCTTCCTTATCTTGGCTTCCATGTAGATAATGCTGCTATGACATTGGGGTCCATGTGTCTTTTCAAATTAGTGTTTTGTTCTCTTCAGTTATATACACGGAAGTGGAATTGCTAGATCATATGGCAGCTCTGTTTAGTTTTTTGAGCAACCTTCCTACTGTTTTCCATATTGGCTGCACTAACTTACATTTCCACCAAAAGTAAACAAAGATTCCCTTTTCTCCACATCCTTGCCAACATTTGTTATTTGTGGTTTTTTGATGATAACCATTTTGACAGGTGTGAGATGATATCTCTTTGTGGTTTTAATTTGCATTTCTCTGATAATTAGCAATGTTGAGCACCTTCTCATGTGCCTGTTGGCCATCTGTATGTCTCCTTTGGAAAAATGTCTATTCAGGTTTCTGCCCATTTTTAGATTGGTTTGGTTTTTTTTTTTATGTTGAGTTGTATAAGCTGTTTATATATTTTAGATATTAATCCCTTATTGGTCATATTATTTGCAAACGTTTTCTCCCCTTCAATAGGCTTTTTTTTCATTTTATTGATGGTCTCCTTTGCTGTGAAAAAGCTTTTAAGTTTCATTAGGTCCTATTTGTTTATTTTTGCTTTTTTTCCTTTTTCCTTAGGAGACAGATCCAAAAAATTATTGTCACAATTTATGTCAGAGTGTTCTGCCAATGTTCTCTTCTAGAAGTTTTATGGTTTCATGTCTCACTTTTAAGTCTTTAACCCATTTTGAGATTATTTTTGTATACGATGTGAGGAATGGTTGTAACTCATTCTTTTACATTTAGTTTTTCAGTTTTCTCAGCACCACTTATTGAAAAGGCTGTCTTCTCCATTGTATATTCTTGCTTTTTTTGTTGAAGATTAATTTTTTTGTTGAAGATTAATTGTCCTTAAGTGTGGGATTATTTAAATAAGTGCTGGAAGTTTTTAAATTACAAATTCAATTTTACTGCTAGTGATTGGTCTGTTCAGATTGTCTGTTTCTTCCTGATTCAGTCTTGGCAGATTGTATGTTTCTAGAAATTTGTCCATTTCTTATAGGTTGTCCAATTTGTTGGCTTATAACTGTTCATAGTATTCTCATAATTTTTTGCATCTCTGTGATACTGATTGTTATTTTTCCTCTTTCATTTCTTATTTTGTTTATTTGAGTCCTCTCTCTTTTCTTCTTAATGAGCCTGGCTAAAGGCTTATCAATTTTTTTTTTATCTTTTCAAAAAAACAACTTTTTGTTTCATTAATCTAATCTGTTGTGTTCTTTTGGTCTTTATTTTATTTATTTCCTCTCTGATCTTTATTACTTCCTTCCTTCTGCCTATTGGGCTTTGTTTGTTCTTCTTTTTCCAGTTCTTTTAGATGTTAAGTTAGGTTGCTTATTTGAGATTTTTGTTTGTTTGTTTCTTGAGGTAGGCCTCTATCACTATTTGTATCATTTAAGACCACACTGTTTCCTTATTGATTTTATGTCTGAATAATCTGTCCATTGATGTAAGTGAGGTATTAAAGTCCCCTATTTTTATTGTATTATTGTCAATTTCTCCCTTTATGTCTGTTAATATTTGCTTTATATATTTAGGTGCTCCTATATTGGGTATGTATATGTTAATGAATGTAATATCTTCTTCTTGTATTGATCCCTTTATCATTATATAATGTCCTTCTTTGTCTTTTGTTATAACCTTTGTTTTAAAGTCTATTTTGTTTGATATGAGTATTGCTACTCCTGCTTTCTTGTTTCCATTTGCATGAAATATTTTTTTCCATCCCCTCATGTTCATCCTGTGTGTGTCTTTACCTCTGACACGAGTGTCTTGTAAGCAATATATAGATTGATCTTGTTTTGTTTTTTTTTAATTCAATCAACCTATATCTTTAGATTGGAGCATTTAGTTCATTGACATTTAAAGTAATTATTGATAGGTATGTAGTTATTGCCATTTCACTACTTGTTTTCTTGTTTGTTTTTGTAGTTCTTCTGTGTTTTTTTTCTTCTTTTTGTTTTTGCCCTGTGGTTTGATGATTTTCTATAGTGGCATGCTTGTGTTCCTTTATCTCTAGTTTTTGTGTATCTTTTGTAGGTTTTTGATTTGTGGTTACCATGGGGTTTATATATGTTGACCTATAACTATATCTACTTGTTTTAAACAGGTAGTTCTGCAAGTTCAAGTGCATTCTAAGAGATCTACATTTTATACTCCCCTCCCCCACATTTTGCATTTTTTATGTCATATTTTATAACGTCTTGTTTATCTCTTTACTGATTAATGTATTTATAGTTGATTTTACCATTTTTTGTCTTTTGATATTCATACTTGCTTATTTATGTGGTTGATCCTCAGCCTTCACTATGTATTTGCCTTTAGTAGTGGGATTTTTTTCCTTTGCTCTAGATTCTTATTTCTTGTTTTAACCTTTTCTTTCCCACTTAGGGAAGTCCCTTTTCTTCTTTTAGGGTGGGTTTAGTTGATGAACTCTTTTAGTTTTTGATTGTCTGAGAATTTCTTTCTCTTTTCTTAAATTCTAAATGATAATCCTGCCTGGTAGCATATTCTAGGTTCCAGGTTTTCCCTTTCAGCACTTTGAATATATCATGCCACTCCCTTCAGCCTGCAAAGTTTCTGCAGAGAAGTCAGCTGATAGCCTTGTGGTGGTTTCCTTGAATATGACTCTTTGTTTTTTTCTTGCTGCCTTTAGAATTCTCTCTTTAACTTTTGCCATTTTAATTATGATATGTCTTGGTGTGGGTCTGGGTTCATCTTGTTTGGGACCTTCTGTGCCTCACGTACATGAATATCTGTTTCCTTCTTCAGGTTTGGGAAGTTTTCAGCCATAATTTTATCAAGGACATTTTCAACCTTCATCTCTCCCTCTTCTCCTTCTGGGACCCATATAATGTGAATGTTGGTTTGCTTAATGTCCCACAGGTCCCTTAAAATGTTCTCATTTTTAGAATTTGTTTTCCTTTCTCTGATCTGATTGGATTATTTCCATTATTTTATCTTTCAGATCACTTATGTGTTCTATATCACCTAGTCTGCTATTAATTCCTTCTAGTGTGTTTTTCATTTCAGTTTTTGTATTCTTCAGTTCTGACTGAATCTTTTAAAAAATATTTTCTAGTTCCTTGTTAAAATTCTCACTGTGTTCATCTATTCTTTTCCTTAATTCAGTTAGCATTCTTACTGCTAATGCTTTGAATTCTTTATCTGGTAAACTTCTTTTTTATTAGTTGTTTTTTCACGGGTTCTCTTGCTCTTTCAATTGAGACAAATTTCTCTGTCTTCTCATATTGCTTAACTTTCTCTTCTTTGTGAAATTAAGTGAAACAGTGTCCTGTGACAGTCTGAAGTTGTGTCCTTATGTGGGAGCATCCTTATACAGTCTCTGTGTGCCCAGTGGCTTCGGTGGGAGAGCTGGATTTGACAGAACGCAAGTCACATTTTTCCTCAGGGTGTGCTGCCAGCTATCGCCTTGGTGGGAGGTAGGTCTGGAGAAGCAGGGGCTAGGGCCAGAGGCAGGTATGAGCTGGAGCTTTTCCTCTGCTCAGTGGCCATCACTGCCCTATTGGGGGCAGGGGTGGGTCTCAAGGTTCTGAAGCAGAAGCCGTGAGGTTTCGGTCTGAGCTGGGTCTGTTCCCTTTAAGAGCGTGTTCCCCCCCACCAGAATTGGCATCTTCATCCCAGAGGGGAGCAGTGCTGAAGCAAGAGGGGCTGGTGTGCACACTCTTTGTGTGTCATGGCACGGGCTGTGGTGGTTCTCTCTCAGTCAGCCATCTGGAATGTTTCTGAGGCACTGTCTATGTAATTGCCAGTAATGGCTTCCCCCATCCTACTCAGATACCACTTTGGGTCTGACCTGCTTCTGTGTCTCACAGCCAAGCTCCCAAGTGGGGCTCGAGCATTCACTTGGCTCAGGAGGGGCCCACCCTGGGTAGTCATGGGAAACATACCAGCCACTAATGCAATTTTCAATCTGCCCCCTCCACCCTTCTTTGGGAGCAAGCAAGCATGTGTGCTCTCTTCACGAGTGGAGTCCAGGCTTCCCATATTCCTCCTGTAAGTTCCACAAGCCCTCTAACCCACCAACTAGGCTCATCTTCCTTGTGTCAGATCCCAGAGCTGAGGATCCCAATATTTGTCTCAAACTGCCCTGTCCCCAAAGAGAATCTCTACCTGTATAATCTCCCTTTTCCTCTGAGTCCTCTCCCAGGGGCACAGGTCCTGACCCAATGGCTTTTCTTCCCCTCCTACACAATTCCATGTGGATTTTCTTACAGCTTTGGTTGTACAAGAGTCTACAGTTAAGTTTTCAATGAGAATTGTTCCACATGTAGATGTATTTCCAATGTGTTTGTGGGGGGAGTTTTGTGTCTTCCTAGTCCACCATCTTAATTGGCATACTTCTTTCCCTATGTAATTTAGGTGTAATTTTCAAATTCTATAATATAGCTTTCTGGGAGTTTGGCTGGAATTAAATTGAATCCATAGATCAAAATAGAGATAATTGGCATCATAACAATATCAAGTCTTCTAATGCATGTACATGATCTATCCATTTATTTAGATCTTTAACTTGTCTCAGTGATATTTTATCATGTACTGTATACAGGTCTTGTGCATATTCTGTTAAATTATTCCTACACATTTCATATTATTGATGCTGTTCTAAAGGGTATTTAAAATTTGTAATTTCCAATTTTTGCTAGTACCTCAAAATAAAAAAGGGTTTTATATTAATTTTACATTCTATGAACTTGCTAAACTCTCTTACTATTACTAATGGGTTTCTTTTGGTTGTTTCCTTAGGATTTTCTACATAGATGATTATATTGTTTTTGAACAAAAATAGTTTTACTTCTACTTTCCCAACCCATCTAGGAATTCCAGTACAATATTGAATGAAAAGAATAAGAGCTAACTTCCTTGATTTGTTCCTGATTATAGAAAAAAACCATTAAGTATGATGCTGTGGATTTATGTTTGATGGCGTTTATCAAGTTGAGGAAATTCCTTGTATTCCTAGTTTACTGAGATTTTGTATCATGAATGAGTGCTGAATTTTGCCAAAAGGTTTTCCTACATTTACTTAGAATATAACATATATATATTTTTTCTTCTTTAGTTTGTTAAAATGTTAAATTGCATTGATTCTTAAATTTATTTTTTAATTAATTAATTTATTTATTTATTTTGGGCTGTGTTGGGTCTTCATTTCTGTGTGAGGACTTTCTGTAGTTGGGGCAAGTGGGGGCCACTCTTCATTGCGGTGCACGGGCCTCTCACTATCACAGTCTCTCTTGTTGCGGAGCACAGGCTCCAGACGCGCAGGCTCAGCAGTTGTGGCTCACGGGCCTAGTTGCTCCGCGGCATGTGGGATCCTCCCAGACCAGGGCTCGAACCCATGTCCCCTGCATTGGCAGGCAGACTCTCAACTACTGCGCCACCAGGGAAGCCCAGCATTGATTCTTTATCAACCTATAAAACTATCCCTGGGATGAACCCTACTTAGTAATGTTAAAACTTATTCTGGATTCTATTTGCAACGTTTTCTTAAGAATTTTGCAGTTAAGTTCAAAAAGTGTATTGGTCTGTAGCTTTCTTTTCTGTAATGTCTTTGAATGGTATTGTTATCAGGGTATTTCAGCCTCATAGATTGAGTAATGAAGTGTTCCTTCCTCTCACAGTTTCTCATAGGATCATTTGAAGAAAACAAATTCTACTAGTACTATAGATTTAGAAATAAACAATATAAGGTGAGATTGGAATTCTGTGTTTTATAATGTTTTACAATATACACACTATAATGTTTCATATAGAAGATATATATGCCATAATGTAAAATTACAGATGAACATTAAATCAATAAAACATGTTATCTAGATATTTTTGTTATTGTGAATTCTACAGAAGTGAATTATAAGTCAAAACAACATGAAAGAGAAGCTCTCGTGTAAACAATTTAATAACAATATTTTGAAAGCAAAGCTTATGTTACATCAACAAATAATAGTAATGGGTAGGGTGTGGACAGGGAGGAAAAAATATGTTGGATTTTTCATCTTATATAGGGTAGAATTAACCTAAACCTTTTCATTCCTGGCTTTCAAATTTATAAAAAACAAGATTTAAAAATGTTTTTATAGCACTTTAATTTTATTACTAGTAGAACTAGAAGCAGTTTATATAACTACCAAATTTCTGCAGAGTTTGAAGGAAAATATAAATGGTCCATATGTTGTGTGTATGTATTTGTATGTGTGAGTGTGTATGCGTCCACACATACATACCAATGAGCAAAAAAAAAAAAGAAAACTCAAGATGAGAACTACAATTAGAATTTGAGAGAAAATCAATTTTATTCCTCAATTAAATAAAAAGATATTCATTTGTTTCAAACAACAACAACAACAATTTGGTTTGGCCAAAATGTTCATTTGGGATTTTCTGTATCATCTTACGGAAAAACTTGAACGAACTTTTTGGCCAATCCAATATATGCTTCTTAAGCAGATTTTCTAAAGACAAAGTGTCAGAGAATGTTAAACAACAACAATCAGAACAATGATGGATGCTCAAGAATTATCAAGCAAGGACAAATAAATGAAAAACATGTGGAAGTTAGAATGTAAGGCAAAAAACTTAAGCAGGACTAGAGAGACATCAATAAAATGTATACACATAAATGAAAAAAGAACAATGATATATATTAACAGAATGAATAAGTTAACTTCAGGATAAAGCAAAACAAACAACAAAAAGCCTTAGAAAAAAATTAACCAAACACAGTTTGAGTGACATTACACACCCATTTCAGCTTTTAACAAGTTAAACTGGCTTAAAAATAAATGAGTATAGAAATTTTAAGTTATATAGTTAGCAAAGTTAAACTAAGGTGTTTATGAATATATATATGCCAATATATTTATTTAAAACATATAATATCACAAATCATAGCCTATTACTTACTTAAATATTTTAAACTTTCCATTGAAGAATAGTGTCATAAACCTCCATGTACCCATCATTCATCTTCAGTAGCTGTTAACTCCTAGCCTATATCACATCACCCCACTCTGGATTATTTTAAAGCAAATCCAAGGCATCATACCGTCCAACTACTAACACTCACTTTTTATCTCTTATACATAATTTCAATAACATTATTATGTTAAAAATGAACAATTATTACTAAATACGATCATATATATTTTTAGTGATGAAATTTCCCCAATTGTCTCATAAAATTTTTAAAAATCTATTTGTTAAATTTACGAGGATTGCAAGTCAAAAAGAAAGTAACAGCTACAATCAGAATACCAACTGTACAGTCAAACATACAAGAAAAATTCTAGAAGAAAATACATCAAAATGGTAACAATATTTTTCTGTGTTTTAAATGGAAACTTTTAAAATTGTCTTTTTACATCGTCTAATAATTTTCTAAATTTCCTAGTAAATATTCAAAAGACCATTACAGTCATTCATTATCATGATTAAACTAATGATGTGTTTATTAAATAAGACCAGCTTAACCTGGTTCAGAATGGTAATCAAATTGTTAGCTAACTGTTGGTTGTCTTTTTTTTAGTACATTAATTTGTAAAGGATTTATCTATGTGTAAAATACAAAAAAAAAAAAGAGGGATTATTAATTAAAAAAAACACATTCTTTTTAATATTATTTTGTCCCTAAATGGAATTTTAAAGTATTGTCCCCATTAGCCATCATGCTCATTAAGCTTCAAAAAGTAACTCTCCTTAACCAAATGCATTGCATTTTCATATTTATTGCAAAGCTGAGTCCAGAAAGAGTTAAAGTGGTGTTAGTAAAAAGTATGTATATTTATATTACTATGCTATTTATATCCAAGAAGCTCATTACAGGAAATAGTCTGGATACTCAGTGGTATGTTTGAACCATAGGTCTGTTTCATGTCTTGTCCCTGCTAAGCTGATGTTTCTGCGTGAAACTAACTGCACTTAAACTCTTATATTTATTTTTCTGTCTCTGGGCCCTGGCTGAGGCTTCTTAAGATAGTGTTAGAAGATCTTCTATATGGACTTTCTAGAGGTAGCTCTTGTTTCTGTGGTATTAAGAGGCAAAGTGATTTGGCAGATAGCAAAATTCAAATATGTGTAGGCTGTCCCTTGCCTCCTCTTCCTCTCTGTGCATCACACACACACACACACACACACACACACACACACACCACATACACCCCTTCTTTGTTCTCTGAGGATCTCTGATAACTCCAAGGATCTGAGGACATTTCATTTTATGTTGGCCTCAAAGTTTAGGCTGAGGAGAAATACTTCAGGTAGGAAAATAGAAACATACCCTGCATATTCCAACCCACTTTCTAGATACCTAATTTTCTCACGATACTACTCTGTTGTTGGTAATCTAATGTGTTGTCTTCCCAGGTGTTTACAAATTTAAGATTTGGATTTGAATTTTCATTGCGAAGAAGACATATTTAATAAAACTTCAGTTCTAGAATTTGATATTCAGTTACAAACAAGTGGGGGAAGGAGGTTGTGTTGTCATTGGTATGTTTAGGGCCAGTGGGAGAAGAAATTTCCATAGTTCCCCCTAAATCATGCAATATCAGTAATAGTACATTCTTCTGGTCCTGGGTAGTACAACATGTTAGCTGGCCGATCCTCTGGAACAATGCTCTCTATCTCCAGTACATGCACTCACCCAAAGATAGGCACCTAGTATTCAGTAGAGGTTTTGAACAAAAAGGTCTGGGTGACTTTCCATAGCCTGCCTAAGCAATTGCTTATGTGTATGATTTAAGGGGCACCGATAAAGACTGAAGACCCCAATCGGTCTCTGGCCTGCCTTGGTGTCTATAATAAGCACCATTAGAGTAACTTCTTTGAGTTATGGCAGTTCAGTCCTAACGGGAGGAATAACATTAACCTTTTAGAACCTTTTAAATGTTTGTATTGCTCAGTTTAAAAGATTAGTTGGCAGTCATCTAGAATGAATGGAGCACAAAACACATATGTTTCTGGGGAGAAGGAGGGAGTTTGGGAAATTGTGTGTCATCAGAAGGGTCGTTGCAAAGAAAAGCCCTGCCCAACCTGGACAGCATGGAGGTGGTGGCTTTCTTGAGAGAGTGTTGTCTAATTAATTAGTGACCTCAGTGTTTTGCTCACCTTCTTCTGGCAAATTCAATTCAGTGTTGTGTTTCTCTCCAAAAAAGTTTAAGGTTTGGTCAAGTTGTTCTAGTCCCATTCTCCTGCTGCCTTACATTTGGTTTCTCAGTTATGTTTCTCTAACATAGTTTGTGTTCTGGTGATTTTAAACCTCAGAAAATAGTTTGAACATAGAACAAAGTAAATGTCTTGGGTTGTACAGATTGTAAATATTTCCACATAAAAAATGAGATGCTTTTATGTTTTGAGTTCAAGTTAGATGTAAGTTGTATAATAAGATGTAATAACCTGAATGTATAACATCCTCGTTTATACAACCGAGATCTAAAGTCTGATGTATACAGAACACAGGTCTTAGATGAGCATAACCTCTATGTTGGCTTGTTTCTGGAATATGATTATCTCCAGTCTGTGTACCTTGAATCTGACAGTCAAATAAACCCCAAAAAGAGAAGTGTGGTGAGAGTAGAATGTTAACTCCCCTGAAATCATTACCTCAACTTTTCTTTGAGTGCTATTTAATTCATATTCACCAAAGACGTAAACCTACAACAGACCTTTGAAACAACGATTTCTAGTTTAATATGGAAAGTCAGAAATGCTGGTTCATGGCTCCAATTCCCAATTCTAACTCTTTCCCTTGACTTCTAATCGAAACTTCCATGAATGTACATTTTAAAGACCAAAACTGGTGTCGCCCCTAAGAAGTAAAGAGGAAACAACGTGTCAAAAATCCAGGGTAGGGGCTTCCCCGGTGGCGCAGTGGTTGAGAATCTGCCTGCCAATGCAGGGGACACGGGTTCGAGCCCTGGTCTGGGAGGATCCCACATGTCGCGGAGCAACTAGGCCCGTGAGCCACAACTGCTGAGCCTGCGCGTCTGGAGCCTGTGCTCCGCAACAAGAAAGGCCGCGATAATGAGAGGCCAGCGCACCGCCATGAAGAGTGGCCCCCGCTTGCCGCAACTAGAGAAAGCCTGCGCACAGAAACGAAGACCCAGCACAGCCATAAATAAAAATAAATAAATAAATTAATTAAACATTAAAAAAAAATCCAGGGTAAATCGACAGTAATTGTATTGTTTTTGCAGCCCATGATTATATCCAATCTTCATGATCCTGAATAGGAAAGACAGCCACAAAGGCAACATGACTCTGAGATAGCGGCTGTCTGTACCCGACTCTGAAAATACAGGCAGAGTCCAGATCACACAGACTTTAATCTAGGTCATTTAAAAAAGTTTGGTCTTTATCTAAAGCACAGTGAGAACCTATTGAAGAATTTTAAACAGGAGAGAGATTTTACACTTTTAAATAATCACAAGGGCTTCAGTGTAGAGAGTAGTTTGTAAAACAGCAAGACTGTGTTCAAGACTGGGAAGGATGATAGCACTGGAGATGGGGGAAAATGGAGAGTTTTAGGAAATAATCTAGGAGGAAGTAAAATAGGGAAGCCTTGATGATTGTTTGACTTAAGTGGGTGGCAGAATTGGAGAAGTAAAAGAAGAAAATAATAAACACATGCTTAGCTGTAAGAGAATTATTTAATTTAATCAGCATCTCTTCCTATTTAAAAGCAACAAGAATGAAAAAAAATCTATTAAGCAAGGAACAGAAGGAAGCTTCCTTCTAGTGATAGACAATATCAGTCTTAAAATAATAAACAAGCTCATATAGTATAGTTTCATAAAATACAGTTTGACACAATACAGTTTCAATTCTAAGGTGCCTATTATTTCAGGATTTAATGTTTCTGAAATCAAGTGTGTCCTACAATTACAACTTTAACAATTTCCTGGTCATCAATCAGAAGACTACATTATGTGCTATCTACACTGTATAGAATTGCTCAGTTTCTCATTTCTCTCTTATTTCCTTTTCTACCTTAGAGAGATAAAACCCCCTTTCTAAAGTCAAATGTTCCTCTGTTAGTCTCCCAAGACTATTTTCTTTCCATTGTATTTTAGTTCTTCTGTTTAATAAAGTCAGACAAACGTAGATTCAAATTCCACATGCCCTCCTTATCAGTTATGTCACCTTGATCAGATAATTAACCTATCAGAATTTCAGTTTCATCATCTTAAAGTGGGGATGAGTGAACACTTATATTCCAGAGTTGTTTTGGTTTTAGGAGGGCTGCATATGTGAAACATCTTACATTATAACTGATGAATTATAGCTGTCCAATAAATGGTAGTTATTATTATTTCACCAAGGTGCCCCTCTTTCATGATATGCTACAAAGAAGGGAATGATGTTAAATCATATTAAAATCAACTTAATATGTACCAAACTCTACTCATATCATCACCCCCTCATTTTTTCCATGGCATCTTTATTTCCTGATTGCTTCATTCTAATTCATGTTGTAGATGTTCCATCATTCTTTGATTTCCCCCATCTCACTAGAATTCTAACATCTGCTCTGTTGCTAAGTCTTACTGCTTCTATCTCCAAAATTTGCTTATATTTGTCTCTGTCTTTCCATTTTCATTTATTTTTATTCACATCTCCATCAACTCTTAACCATTAATGACTTTAAATCACTGCAGTAGCCACCTAGACTGTGTAACCCACTTCTATTCTCTCATTATCCCCTGCCAGCATCTGTCCTTCTGCCCATGGCCAAGTTGCTGTATACTGTCTCAAAAAATTTTGGAAGTTTCCCAATAAATAGTCACACTCACCATTTAAGCTCTTCCATGTCCTGTTGACGTTCAATCCTTACAACCTTACGTCCCATTATTCTCCTACAAGGTCTTCATAGCTCAACATTAGACTACCTGCTGCTACACAAACATTCTGAATTTTCTTTTGTTTGAAAATTCATATTTTCCTTCTGCCTGGACATCTCATTAAAATCAATGACTGAAATCCTCTTTCTTACTTAAGGTTTAGCTAAAATGCTTGTTCTTCCAGGATGCTTTTTCCTTCATTCAGCACATTTGACCAACTATAAAGAAGTCTGCCTATTCTGAAACTCCATAGCACTTTAAACCTCAAAGTGTACCCTTTAGCCTATAAGAACTTGCAGTATAACTTTACAATTTATGGAATATCTCTCTGACTCAGGGTTATTATGAAACCTGTAAGTGCCCTGGGAAGCTAATCATTTTGTGCTTGTTCAAGAAGACACTTTCTAGGTATGTTTTTACCATTTATTTGGAGAAGAGCATGAAAATTGCATGGGGAATGAATAGAAGTAAACCACTATCATTCAAGCTGTTCTCTCTAAAAATTCAGCCTTGGATCCCCAAATCATATCTCACTTTGTAAGCAAAATTCAATACACTTGTTTTAAAATTAATATTAATAGTAACCTATTATTTAAGCAAGTACCTTAAGAATGTTCCTCACCCTACACCCAAACTGTCCTATCAGAAGTTTCTTCTGCCACTTATAAGGACTTCTGGTATACACATTGTCTTCATTTTATTTTATGTATTATGCCCCAATGAAGTTTTAGTCCCCTATTTAGACTTGTGTCCTAGGCAAGTTACTTGACTATCTTATTTATACCTATTCTGATCTCTGCGGAACTTTCAGGTGCTGAAAACAATCTTTGTAAAAAAAGATTCCAACTCTTTGAAGCAAATTATGTCATAAGTAATTGCATGTTTTTAGTTCATACTAAATCAATACCTGTTTTGGGGGGAAAATGAGAGTTCAGCGGACATCTGAAGAAGTATCTGATGATAATGAATGATGGAGGGGAAAACCAGTTTAACTCTGAGTACCAATTTATTGCCTCTCTTAACAATTGTAGGCCAACCTGACACATCTTCTTCTCCTCACTGATGGTTACCATTTCAGTTTTTATTATTTTATTGTGACATTTAAGTTTCTGGACATGAACTGTTAATAATGCCAATGTTACACGTAAGTGATAAGCTACTCTGAAGGATTTTTAACATGCACACATACAATATGTTTATTTTAATTGGTGTACTGCAGGATTTGTAGTGCGATACAAAGATGAAAACAGTTCAGATTAATGACTCTCTCATCTCTCATTTTGACAGCCCCTTTTTCAAAGCACTAGTATTACCCACTTAGAAAATGGATCGATGCCAATGCTCAGAGCATTACTTCTTCCTTCAGTGCACCAGATGGTACTAAAAATTCAAAATATTTTCTACAACAGCTGTATCTTTGACAACAAAATTAATACCAGCCGAAATACCACTGCTATGTGAAGAGAATAATGATCAGGCTCTTAAGTTTAATATAACTAGTTCCATTCTAGGGTATAGTAAGAAACTAATAACAACGAAAACTGAAAACATAATCTGATCAACTCTTGCTAGATGTCAATCAGGTGTGCTGTCTGGTATCAAAAACCTGAAGTGTAACTCTGAGTACATTTATCATGGAACAGCTGTTCCTCTCGGAATGTGAATTACACCTTCCTCTGGAGCAACCATTAATCCATTGACACATTTTCAGCACTAAGTTTTCCCAGAGAGCATCATATTTTTATTTAATCTCTGTCTTTCTTCGTTTGAGGAAATAAATCTTTTAAGGACGATTTGACTAGAAGTTAATCTTGAAATTCATTCTTTCTTTTTTTTTTTATACAGCTGCTTCTTATTAGTCATCAATTTTATTCACATCAGTGTATACATGTCAATACCAATCGCCCAATTCATCACACCACCACCCCCACCCCCCCGCGGATTTCCCCACTTGGTGTCCACACGTTTGTTCTCTACATCTGTGTCTCAATTTCTGCCCTGAATACTGGTTCATTTGTACCATTTTTCTAGGTTCCACATATATGCGTTAATATGCGATATTTGTTTTTCTCTTTCTGACTTACTTCACTCTGTATGACAGTTTCTAGATCGATCCACATCTCAACAAATGACCCAATTTCGTTCCTTTTTATGGCTGAGTAATATTCCATTGTATATATGGACCACATCTTCTGTATCCATTCGCCTGTTGATGGGGATTTAGGTTGCTTCCATGACCTGGCTATTGTAAATAGTGCTGCAATGAACATTGGGGTGCATGTGTCTTTTGGAATTGTGGTTTTCTCTGGGTATATGCCCAGTAGTGGGATTGCTAGATCATACGGTAATTCTATTTTTAGTTTTTTAAGGAACCTCCATACTGTTCTCCATAGTGGCTGTATCAATTTACATTCCTACCAACAGTGCAAGAGGGTTCCCTTTTCTCCACACCCTCTCCAGCATTTGTTGTTTGTAGATTTTCTGATGATACTCATTCTAACCAGTGTGAGGTGATACCTCATTGTAGTTTTGATTTGTATTTCTCTAATAATTAGTGATGTTGAGCAGATTTTCATGTGCTTCTTGGCCATCTGTATGTCTTCTTTGGAGAAATGTCTATTTAGGTCTCCTGCCCAGTTTTGTATTGGGTTGTTTGTTTTTTTAATATTGAGCTGCATGAGCTGTTTATATATTTTGGAGATTAATCCTTTGTCCGTTGATTCATTTGCAAATATTTTCTCCCATTCTGAGGGTTGTCTTTTTGCCTTGTTTATGGTTTCCTTTGCTGTGCAAAAGCTTTGAAGTTTCATTAGGTCCCATTTGTTTATTTCTGTTTTTATTTCCATTACTCTACAAGGTGGATCAAAGAAGATCTTGCTGTGATTTATGTCAGAGTGTTCTTCCTATGTTTTCCTCTAAGAGTTTTAGAGTGTCCAGTCTTATACTTAGGTCTCTAATCCATTTTGAGTTTATTTTTGTACATGGTGTTAGGGAGTGTTCTAATTTCATTCTTTTACATGTAGCTGTCCAGTTTTCCCAGCACCACTTATTGAAGAGACTGTCTTTTCTCTTTTGTATATCCTTGCCTCCTTTGTCATAGACTAGTTGACCATAGGTGCATGGGTTTATCTCTGAGCTTTCTATCTTGTTGCATTGATCTATGTTTCTGTTTTTGTGCCAGGACCATATTGTCTTGATTACTGTAGCTTTGTAGTATAGTCTGAACTCAGGGAATCTGATTCCTCCCACTGTGTTTTTTTCCCTCAGACTGCTTTGGTTATTCGGGGTCTTTTGTGTTTCCATACAAATTTTAAGATTTTTTTGTTCTAGTTGTGTAAAAAATGCCATTGGTAATTTGATAGGGATTGCATTGAATCTGTAGATTGCTTTGGGTAGTATAGTCATTTTCACAATGTTGATTCTTCCAATCCAAGAACATGGTATATCTCTCCATCTGTTGGTATCATCTTTAATTTCTTTCATCAGTGTCTTATAGTTTTCTGCATACAGGTCTTTTGTCTCCCTAGGTAGGTTTATTCCTTGGTATTTTATTCTTTTTGTTGCAATGGTAAATGGGAGTGTTTCCTTAATTTCTCTTTCAGATTTTTCATCATTAATGTATAGGAATGCAAGAGATTTCTGTGCATTAATTTTGTATCCTACAACATTACCAAATTCATTGATTAACTCTAGTAGTTTTCTGGTGGCATCTTTAGGATTCTCTATGTATAGTATCATGTCATCTGCAAACAGTGACAGTTTTACTTCTTCTTTTCCAATTTGTATTCCTTTTATTTCTCTTTCTTCTCTGATTGCTGAGGCTAGGATTTCCAAAACTATGTTGAATAATAGTGGTGAGAGTGGGCATCCTTGTCTTGTTCCTGATCTTAGAGGAAATGTTTTCAGTTTTTCACCATTGAGAATGATGTTTGTTGTGGGTTTGTAGTAAATGGCCTTTATTATGTTGAGGTAGGTTCCCTCCATGCCCACTTTCTGTAGCGTTTTTATCATAAATGGGTGTTGAATTTTGTCAAAAGCTTTTACTGCATCTATTGAGATGATCATATGGTTTTTCTTCTTCAATTTGTTGATATGGTGTATCACATTGATTGATTTGCATATATTGAAGAATACTTGCATCCTTGGGATAAATCCCACTTGATCATGGTGTATGATCCTTTTAATGTGTTGTTGGATTCTGTTTGCTAGTATTTTGTTGAGGATTTTTGCATCTATATTTATCAATGATAATGGTGTGTAATTTTCTTTTTTTGTAGTATCTTTGTCTGGTTTTGGTATCAGAGTGATGGTTGCCTCGTAGAATGAGTTTGGGAGTGTTCCTTCCTCTGCCAATTTTTGGAAGAGTTTGAGAAGGTAGGGTGTTAGTTCTTCTCTAAATGTTTGATAGAATTCACCTGTGAAGCCATCTGGTCCTGGAGTTTTGTTTGTTGGAAGATTTTAAATCACAGTTTCAATTTCATTACTTGTGATTGCTCTGTTCATATTTTCTATTTCTTCCTGGTTCAGTCTTGGAAGCCTATACCTTTCTAAGAATTTGTCCATTTCTTCCAGGTTGTCCATCTTATTAGCATAGAGTTGCTTGTAGTAGTCTCTTAGGATGCTTTGTATTTCTGCGGTGTCCGTTGTAACTTCTCCTTTTTCATTTCTAATTTTATTGATTTGAGTCCTCTCCCTCTTTTTCTTGATGAGTCTGGCTAATGATTTATCTATTTTGTTTATCTTCTTAAAGAATCACCTTTTAGTTTTATTGATCTTTGCTATTGTTTTCTTTGTTTCTAATCATTTATTTCTGCTCTGATCTTTATGATTTCTTTCCTTCTGCTAACTTTGAATGTTGTTTGTTCTTCTTTCTCTAGTTCCTTTAGGTGTAAGGTTATAATATTTATTTGAGATTTTTCTTGTTTCTTGAGGTAGGCTTGTATAGCTATAAACTTCCCTCTTAGAACTGCTTTTGCTGCATCCCATAGGCTTTGGATTGTCGTGTTTTCATTGTCATTTGTCTCTAGGTATTTTTTGATTTCCTCTTTGATTTCTTCAGTGATCTCTTGGTTATTTAGTAATGTATTGTTTAGCCTCCATGTGTTTGTGTTTTTAACGTTTTTTTCCCTGTAATTCATTTCTAATCTCATAGCATTGTGGTCAGAAAAGATACTTGATATGATTTCAATTTTCTTAAATTTACTGAGGCTTGATTTGTGACCCAAGATGTGATCTATCTTGTAGAATGTTCCATGCTCACTTGAGAAGAAAGTGTAATCTGCTGTTTTTGGATGGAATGTCCTATATATATCAATTAAATCTATCTGGTCTATTGTGTCATTTAAAGCTTCTGTTTCCTTATTTATTTTCATTTTGGATGATCTGTCCATTGGTGTAAGTGAGGTGTTAAAGTCCCCCACTAGTATTGTGTTACTGTCGATTTCCTCTTTTACAGCTGTTAGCAGTTTCCTTATGTATTGAGGTGCTCCTATGTTGGGTGCATATATATTTATAATTGTTATATATTCTTCCTGGATTGATCCCTTGATCATTATGTAGTGTCCTTCCTTGTCTCTTGAAACATTCTTTATTTTAAAGTCTATTTTGTCTGCTATGAGAATTGCTACTCCAGCTTTATTTTGATTTACATTTGCATGGGATATCTTTTTCCCTCTCCTCACTTTCAGTCTGTATGTGTCCCGAGGTCTGAAGTGGGTGTCTTGTAGACAGCATATATATGGGTCTTTTTTGTATCCATTTAGCAAGCCTGTGTCTTGGTTCGAACATTTAATCCATTCATGTTTAAGGTAATTATCGATATGTATGTTCCTATGACCATTTTCTTAATTGTTTTGGGTTTGTTTTTGCAGGTCCTTTTCTTCTCTTGTGTTTCCCACTTAGAGAAGTTCCTTTAGCATTTGTTGTAGAGGTGGTTTGGTGGTGCTGAATTCTTTTAGTTTTTGCTCATCTGTAAAGCTTTTGATTTCTCCATCGAATCTGAATGAGATCCTTGCCAGGTAGAGTAATCTTGGTTGTAGATTTTTCCCTTTCATCACTTTAAGTATATCATGCCACTCCCTTCTGGCTTGTAGAGTTTCTGCTGAGAAATCAGCTCTTAACCTTATGGGAGCTCCCTTGTATGTTATTTTTCGTTTTTCCCTTGCTGCTTTCAATAATTTTTCTTTGTCTTTAATTTTTACCTATTTTATTACTATGTTTCTCTGAGTGTTTCACCTTGGGTTTTTCTTGTATGGGACTCTCCATGCTTCCTGGACTTGAGTGGCTATTTCCTTTCCTATGTTAGGGAAGTTTTCCACTATAATCTCTTCAAATATTTTTTCTGGTCCTCTCTCTCTCTCTTCTCCTTCTGGGACCCCTATAATGTGAATGTTGTTGCATTTAATGTTGTCCCAGAGGTCTCTTAGGCTGTCTTCATTTCTTTTCATTCTTTTTTCTTTATTCTGTTCCACAGCAGTGAATTACACCATTCTGTCTTCCAGGTCATTTATCCGTTCTTCTGTCTCAGCTTTTCTGCTATTGATTCCTTCTAGTGTAGTTTTCATTTCAGTTATTGTATTGTTCATCTCTGTTTGTTTGTTCTTTAATTCTTCTTGGTCTTTGTTAAACATTTCTTGCATGTTCTCGATCTTTGCCTCCATTCTTATTCCGAGGTCTTGGATCATCTTCACTATCATTATTCTGAATTCTTTTTCTGGAAGGTTGCTTATCTCCACTTCATTTAGTTGTTTTTCTGGGCTTTTATCTTGTTCCTTCATCTGATACATAGCCCTCTGCCTTTTCATCTTGTCTATCTTTTTGTGAATGTGGTTTTTGTTCCGCAGGTTGCAGGATTGTAGTTCTTCTTGCTTCTGCTGTCTGTCCTCTGGTGGATAAGTATTTTATATAGTTTTAAGAAAATAAAGAATGCAAAACTCTAAGCCTTGAAAGTAATGTTAGGTGGATACTATTAACTTTTCAAGAAATATTTTGCTTCAACATAAGACTGATTGTCAGTTTATTTAGTGATCTGCCCTTATGAGTTTAAGATATATATGTCTCTCCTAAACTGAAAGCACATTGTTATGGTGAAATAGATTATTTTAAAACTAACTTCTATCCAACAGAATCTAAAGAGAGGAAGTTTACTGAGGTACTTCTTAAAGTATAGATTAGGAAAATGTCATTTTCATTTTTGTCATTAAGAATCAGAGAAATCAGACTTCCTCAGATACGCTTTGAATGATAATTAGAAAGCAGTCAGGTGCTCGCTTCAACAGCAGATATCCTAAAATTGGAATGATACAGCGAAGATTAGCTTGGCCCCTGCGCAAGGATGACAAGCAAATTTGTGAAGCATTCCATATTTTTGAAATCAGAAAGAAAAAACGCAGTCAGTAAAATATTCTTGATAAGGGGAGTGAAGGCAGCCAACTGCAATTTTAAAATCAAGGTTTCTCAACTTCAGAATAATTGATTTTGTGGCTGTATAATTCTTCATTGTTGGGGGGAGAAGAGCTGCCCTGTGCATTTTAGGATATTAAGCAACATTCCTGGTTTCTCTTCACTAGATGCTAGTAGCACCCTCAGTTCTGACAACCAAAAGTACTTCCAGGCTTTACCAAATGTCTCCTAGGACACAAAGGCTTTCTCATTTAAAAAACACAGCTTTAGGCTGACAGTTTGCAGCCTTTAGGTATGGAATTAATTTAGGTGGCTCAAAATAATGACAAGGAATAATATCAGATGTAAACTCCTTGAGGGTGTAGACTATCATTTTATCATGACTTCTTAGTACAGCTCTTGTCAAAAAAGAGTCAACTAATAAAGGAGGAAAATTACAAAATCAAGCTGAAGGAGAATTGTAAAGAATTCTAATTTACATCAGTAAATATCTGGGGCATAGTTGTGAAAATGGATTAAAAGGATGCTAAACAAATGAG
The DNA here is from genome assembly GCF_965194825.1 of Balaenoptera physalus. Taxonomy (NCBI): domain Eukaryota; kingdom Metazoa; phylum Chordata; class Mammalia; order Artiodactyla; family Balaenopteridae; genus Balaenoptera; species Balaenoptera physalus. The sequence goes on from NC_138892.1 coordinate 70,588,148, forward strand.
GAAAAAGCATTAGTTCAGGGTGAATTTATAGATGTAGGAATACTTAACAGAGATTCCATGCACAATTTTAAACAGTTAAAAGTAGTTTTAATTTACTTAGTCTGTTGACTAAAACCTTGATTCAAAGCTAGTACTAGCTAAAGATGACAATATGATACACCAGGAATATCTCCCTACTTAGAAAAAAAATTACACTGTCAGAATCTGTCAGATGTAACTATTTTGGAACTCTAGAGCTGCTGAGGGTTTGCAACTTCCAGGGAAAGGCTTGGATGGTAAGTTGTAGTTAATTTCAGTCAATTTTACCTCTTAGCACAGTAGAAGCTACCCTTCACCTCAACCACCACCCCAAGCCACGTGGCAGGCAACTGTGCACATGTTTCTGGAGTAGCTTGCACAAAGCTTGTGGGATCCAAATAGGGCAAAAAGACCCTGTCCTCCAAATGTTGGGGGTCTGTGCTCTGATTGGTGCTTATGATCATAGAGGTGCAGACAAAAAGGGAGGCAGCCATAGTTGCACCTCCCCCATGATTGTAAGCCCCTCCCCCTCCAGCTGAAGTGACTTCCAGGGGATTTAAAGGGCCAGTGTTCTTCCCTCACCTTCATTTTTCACTTTTTCCCCTTTGAGAGTCAGGCATTAAAGATTAGGACATTCAAAAACACCTGCTTATATGGCGAAAATTAGAAAGTGACCATGTATGGTCAGGGAAAGTCTCAGAAAAGACCTGAGAAGACTTTAAGTTTACACTTCAGGCTGATCCTTGGCATGAAGACACCTGGCAATAATAATAATAATAGTAGCAAAAACCAGCAGACCCTGGGGAATGGGGAGAATCTGATTTCCAGAGTTACCACTTTATTACATTTAAATGTCCAGTGTTCAACAACAACAAAAGAAACATGACATACAAAAAACAGGAAAGTATGACCTACTCAAAGGAAAAAGAATAATCTACAGAAACTGTCTCTGAAAGACCTAATGGCTGATATACTAGACAAAGACTTTAAAACAATTATTTTAAAGATGTTCAAAGAACTAAAGGAAGATGTAGAGGAAGTCAAGAAAATGATGTATGAACAAAATAGAAATATCAATAAAGAGAAAATCTAAAAAGAAACCAAAAAGAAATGCTGAAATGCTGAAAAGTACAATAACCAAAATGAAAAATTCACTAGAGGGATTCAAAGGCAGATTTGAGCAGACAGAAGAATCAGCAAACTTGACAATGGAAATTATCAAGGCTGAGGAACAATAAGAAAAATGGTGAGGAAAATCCAACAGAGCCTAAGGGACCTGTGGGATGCCATCACATATACACCATGGGAGTCCCACAGGGAGAAGAGCGGAAGAGAATAAAGGATAAAGAGAATATTTGAAGAAACAATGGCTGAAAACTTCCCAAATTTGATGATAGATGTGAATATAAACATCCAAGAAGCCCAATGAACTTTAAGATGAACTAAGAGACCCATACTGAGAAACATAATAAAATTTTCAAAAGCCAAATACAAAGACAGAACCTTAAAAGCAGCAGAACAGAAATGAATCATCACACACAAGGGATATTTATTAAGAATATCAGTAGATTTCTCATCAGAAACTTTGGAGGCCAGAAGACAGTGGGTCAATATAGTCAAAGAACTAAAAGAAAAAAAACCTGTCAATCAAGAATCCTATATCCAGCAAAACTGTCCTTTAAAATTGAGAGAGAAATTAAGACATTCCCAGATAAACAAAAGCTGAAGGAGTTTGTGGTCACTAAACTGTCCTGCAAGAAATGCTGAAGGGAGTCCTTCAGAGAAAAATGAAAGGACACTGGACAATGACTTAGAGCTATACAGAGAAATAAATGTAAATACATGGGAAATTATAGTCATCATTACTGTAACTTTTGTTAGTATATCTGAATCCTGTTTTACATAATTTAAGAGACTGATACATTTAAAAGGATTATTAGTTTATGTGATAGGGCACACAATATATAAATATGCAATTTTGTGACATCAACAACCAAAAGAGGTGGGGATGGAGCTGTAAAGAAGCAGATTTTTTGTATGTTATTGAAGTTAAGCTGGTATAAATTAAACTTAGAGTGTTATAACTTCAAGATATTAAATGAAATCTCCATGGTAACCACCAAAAAAATAACCATAGAATATACACAAAAGGAAAGGAGAAAGAAATTTCTCCCTAACAGTAATTGCTTTAAATGTAAATGAATTAAACTCTCCAATCAAAAGAAAGAGATTGGTAGGGTAGATAAAAATGCATGATCCAACTGTATGTTGTCTACAAAAGACTCACTGGCAATCCAAAGTTTTGTAGGTACCCATGGCTTACAGGGCTATCCCTTCAAGCTGTTCTCACAGGCTGTTAAAAATAATAAGTGGCAGGCTGGATTTGACCTGCAGGCTGTAATTTGCCAACCTCTAGTCTACATGACTAAAACATGTAAAGATGTCCCCTTTAAAGTTAAGAAGTTGCTACTGTGCCCTGTGCCATTAAGTGCCATAGCAATCCATGAGTTTCTTTGCATTTTGGAGGCAAGGTGTATTACACTGAGGTATAAATATATTTTTACCTTTAGCCTGAAATGCTGGTTTTGACTGGGTGCATAGAAAGAAAAAGTGGTTCAGACGACAATGGATGCAGTTCTGCCACTTACCTGACACAGAGATTTCAGTGGTTCTCATGGTGTTTCTAGCAGATTAAAAGACCATGTGAAGAATATGGCATAGTGGAGGGTCTTAGGATTTCAAAGCACAGCCTTAAATTGTTTGGCAAGTATCTGTTTTTGAAAAACTTTAACCTGGTATACATTGAATATTAACTATATGACCATGTAATCCAAAGTGCCCATCATGAACTGGATGCTCTGTAATCTACATAGACATAAAGTCAAACATTCCAAGCTGTACTTCGCCAACGAGTAGAAGTAAAAAAAATGGGGTTGGAGCTGAACTGATTCTGTAGAAACAAATATATGCATGCATGAATCAGTTGCTTAAATTTCTTGCCTTTCTATATCTGCTTTGCCAGCCCTTATTGAACACAACTTATGGTTTCATGGGGGCATTCTCCATGATGAGAATGAAGTGAAGATGGAATAATTCATTTGGCTTATTTTACAAATATATTTTTGTGATATTCTGGCACCAGCTGAAAATGGTCTGTGGATACATTAGAGCCCCATTAAATTATGATCATAGTAAATAACGAAGAAGTGATATTTCACCTGTATAAAAAATCAGTTGAAGTATCTCTTTTTTTTCTTATAGTGGAAGGAGATATGATGGTCTAAATCAAGGATACATATAAATCTTAAGTCTGTGACTCATGAACTTTTAGGAAGAGATATGGAGATAAAACTCCTAGAATCATCTTATACTATGTCCCCTGTGAATGCCCACAAAAAAGCTCACACTTGTTGACAAATTCCGTAGATATCCTTGAGCCCCATTTCTCAGTCATTGACAGTGGGTTCATGGCACAGTAGCAGAAGTTCATGCATTGCAGTCTGGACTACATAGACCTCCTCTAGCTCTGGATCCCATCAAAATGATAGCCTTTCAGCTCAAAGGTAAAGTATTATACTTTATGTACTATACATTGTCTCCAAATGCAAAGAAATCTATTATTGTGTCTTCTAGAAACAGAGGACCTTGATGAAAAGGGTCATATTCTTAAGGATAAATGATTTGCATGGGCTAAAGAAAAAGGACTTGCTTTCACTAAGGTTGACTCAGCTACTGCCATCACCGACTTCTCATTTTGCAAGCAGCAGCAACCTGCCATGAATTCCCATTATGTTAAGTTAGCTAGTTAGTTACCCGGTGGCTGGTTGATTGTAATGGAATGCTTTCTTCATGGGTGCAAGTACCTATTCCAATTTGTTCTCATTAGAATATATTTATTCTAAATGAAGTTTGCTCCTCCTGTTTACCATACTTCTTCCAGCACCATTATCAGCGGACCTACTAATGCTTTGTATGCCACCATCATATCCTGTACCAAATGTATTCTCCTTGTTTTACAATGAAAGATTCAAGACCTAGAGCTAATGCCCATAAATTCACTGTTCTTATGAAGACTCCATTTCTCATAAGCAGCTGGCCTTACAGAATGGTTGAGTGCTTTGTAAAAGACTCATTTATCTCACTATCTGGGGATCCTGTGAGGTTGAGATGCTGTCCTGCAGGAAAGGATATATGTTCCGAACCAGTGGTTCTGTTTCTTCTGTAGCTGTAACACAAGAGTCTGAGAATTTAAAGGTAGACTTGGGGAGAATTTCTCATATCATATCAAATAACCCACTCACAAAATGTTTGTTTTTGCTTTCTGTTCCTAAAATTATTTGCTCTTTTGTCTTATTTTTTCACCGAGTGACATAACCCAATGGCTCTATTGAACTGAAAAATAAAACTGTCAACTTATCATTTGGGAATTTTCACACCATTGACTGAATAGGCAAAAGCAGATTTAATTTATCCTTACTATCAGGAAGAGATGAGATTGTTGCTACTCAGTGGGGGCTGGAAGGACTATGGATGGAACACAGGTCATTCTCTGGGGACACTTCCTTTTACTGCCATGTCTGGTAGTAAAAGTTGAAGACTACTACAAGAGGCTTAGCTCCCTAACCAACTGAAATGTATATCAAGGATAAAGGAACCTGGAATATAAAGTAGAAAAGGGAAGTCAAATATTCAGCTAATACCTATGACAAACTGTGGAAGTGACAATTGTAGTCACTTCTTATGTGTATGTGTATATATATATAAACACACACACACGTATGTATATGTTTACATACATATACAAACATGCAGATGTATGTATATATTCATGTGTGTGTGTGTACATAAGTTTATATACAACATATATGTGTATTTCATTGTTGTATATAAGGTACATATTGGGATAGTTATTAACTAGTTGATATGATTGAATCAGCATCTTGATGGGACTAGAGGAGGAATAGACATCACTTTCTAATTCTGAACATTGCCCTAATGAGAAATTGAGGTGCTCCATTTGTTGAGAGGGTGAGACTGCTTGGTTTGTATGAGCAATGTTTGCATTTTTGTTAGAAAGGCATAATTTTAAAAATTTGAAGTATGAAAACAGGGTGATTTTAATATTGTGCTAGGATGGACTGAAGTGGATATTTGTTGGCTTTTTATGGGGAGAGAGAAGTTAGTTGTCTCCTACTACAGAATCTAAAATTGCTACATACTCACTTTCCCAGGCCCCTGTGCAGAGATAGTGGCACATTCCTTTGGGTCACTGATGTTAGAAGTAGTCTTCAGTTTCTAGTGGTTAAGTGACAGGAGTTTCCAGAGTTACAAGGGTGATGTCCAGGGTGTGGCATCAGCTGTACCAGTGAGACAAGCTGGACATCCAATGCTCAGTGGTGCAACTCTGTTCTCCCACTGGCTAATGGTATGGCATGATATGCCTGGGGTTCTAGCTACCCAGCTAGATTTGGGGGCCCAGTTCTCTAGCCTTCCATATGATTGTGAGTATCTCTCAAAATTGTTTAAATAAATTATTTGTACTGCTTTAACAGGCTGGAATCAATTTTTGATAGTTCCCTTAGGAACCTGGTGAGCATACCAACTTTTTTTTAAAAGATATTTTTCCAAATGTTATGTCATAAAAACAAAATCACAAAAAAAATGTATTGGGTTATTTTCTAGTTTTCTAGTATAGACTTTTATTTTCTGCTCAGCTGTACTGAGCAGTGAATGTATGCTCTCTGTCAATGTAACATTTCTATTCAAGCTCCATTTTGCTTCACGGTAAAAATTCTTCAAAGAGGAAGGGAGTTACATACTTCAACTTAGCTTCTCTGTGTCACAAACAAGAAATGTAAATTGTGAAGTCAAATAATTTACATAGTATATCTGATAAAACATAAATCCACTTGAAGTAAAAGTAATTATTAAGTTATATTTGCCAATTATTGTGTCATTAATCATTTTTTATGGATTCTGGAAGTCTTGGATTCCTCATTAAAAGGGAAATAAAAATGAGCAAGAATGAATTAATTCTACAATTTAGCAATTAAAAAACATGTATTGTTTCAGTAGGTGGTCTGAGATTAAGCAAAACAAGTTATTCATTTCTGAAATTTCCTGGCAGAGTTTTTCTTTGACTGCTGCTTAGAAATATACAGTAGTTCTTCCTGTCATCTGCTTTAATACTCTTGTTTCAGGGTCACTTTTTTGTTTTCATTGAGGCCCTAACTAGTTTGTTGTCATTGCAGGGGAGGAAGTTGTCATAACCTATCTTTGATATTAATGACTATCAACTTTGTGAGGACCTCAAAGCTGACAGCATATCAATTTTGAGATCCAGACCATTGTCATCATTCCAGACTTAATTGCTTGGCTTCAGTTATTTTTCATGAACATGTAGGACCACCACTCTCAAATTTTATGGGTTTGCACCAGTGACACGAGAACAGATTGAGCACTTTTCCACTGGAGGATAAAGTGTCCATGAGAATAACACTTGCACACTGCTCTCCATTCATCCAGACAACGGGCACTTTTTACAGGCTCTTTGGGGATTCAAGACAGAGTCCCAAAGGCAAAGGCCGAGATGAAGACATTATTGTTTCTTTCTCACAGTGAATGGTATTTCATAGGGGAGGTTCAGGAGGAAGATGAAACACACACACACAGTCTCTTAAAACAGCTCAACAGTGAATGTATGTTCTCCCTCTATTAATCATTTTTAACCTTATTCATTTAATAGGTTATGCCTTTTATAACAAAGCAAAAAGCAAAGTTCTGTTGGCCCCATAAGAGTGTGACTCCTAAGTGAGCAGATAGTGGATATGACACCACTGGAAATTAGTTGCTTTACTTCAACAAATAGAGTAAAGGGGAAGACATTTTACACCACCAATTTGCTTTTCAAATATTTTATTTTACCCTATTCTTTCCTGTTTTTAATCAGTTTGCAAAAGTTGGTTGTCTTGACTACTTTAATATCTTAGGTAGGTAAGGGATTACACCGTATTTTGACCAATATGTCAGAGGCCAGGGCCCCAAAATAAAATGTTAGTGTCACTGCTGAGTTCCTCATTCATCAACTCTGCTGTAATTGTGTATGCATGTCTTTACTGTGAAGTAAAACCTTTGAGGGATTATGATATTCTGTTCCTGAGATACATATTCAGTCAAATGAAGATTGAAAGTAAGTATTGTGAAGACAGTATTTTAATAGGCCAGACTAATTTGTTATTTCTAGGTATGAGTTGACACTTTAAACACAATGGAAGGAAATCTTCATCATTCATTTAATTAGTTAGGTGAGGCTGCTGATATTGGGAATAAGCAGGCAACTACATATAACTTTCTCTGGGACATTTTTAGGTTCAATTCTGACAACAACTCCAGGAGGGAGATTTTATTGGCTCCATCAGAAAGAGACATATAAAGGGTTAAATAATTTATCCAAAATCTCAGAGCTAAGAGGTGAAAGGGTCAATATGCAAACCTAGATGTAGTTGACTTTAGTTATATGCTATTTCTACTCTACCATTCTGTCTTATCATCTCCCGAAAAAGTATTTTTACTCCATGTCTAAGGAACTTAATCATTGTTAAATTAAAAGAACAAAAACACAGTTAATAGTAAACATAAAAGGTAAGATAAGAGAGGAAATTGATATGTATTAAATGGCAAGGACCTTAGGATCTGTTTTGACATATTGTTGCCTTATCTAATCTTAACAAAAATCCTATAAGATGGATACTATTAGGATTAGAGAGTTAAAGTTACTTTCACAATATTAGATAGCTAGTAAGTAGGAGAATCATAACTTAAAGACTGAGCTCTTTCCACTAATGATACCGTTTTCATTAATTTCATAGTACATTTATTTATTTATTTATTTATTTATTTATTTATTTATTTATTTATTTATGGCTGTGTTGGGTCTTCGTTTCTGTGCGAGGGCTTCCTCTAGCTGCGGCAAGCAGGAGCCACTCTTCATCGCAGTGCGCGGGCCTCTCACTATCGCGGCTTCTCTTGTTGCGGAGCACAGGCTCCAGACGCGCAGGCTCAGGAGTTGTGGCTCACGGGTCTAGCTGCTCCGTGGCATGTGGGATCTTCCCAGACCAGGGCTCGAACCCGTGTCCCCTGCATTGGCAGGCAGATTCTCAACCACTGCGACACCAGAGAAGCCCCGTTTTCATTAATTTTTTTAAAAGCAATATGGAAGAAAAATTTTGCATAGGAATTGACACAGGACCAGTGTGTAGAAAACTGAAGTAATTTGCTTACAAAGGAATCTGCAAGATGTTAAGGAAAATGTAGAGATTTTAGGAAAGGACCAATACAAGCTCAGAGGATACGTGGTAGATTTTACCCATGTGTCTGAAATTGTTTTGTTCCACTGTGATAGGTGGTATAAGAGTGCTGGTGGTAAGCATTACAAGATTAAAGCAGAGAAATAAGAATACTCTAGTGAAGACTCAAAAATTGTAGTAATGACAATGACAGTGTACTTTTTCCATTTAGTATTTAGATATATTATTGAGGACTTTTGACGTTCATGTGTTATCACAATTAATGTGTATAGATATAATGGAAAGAGAAAAACCTGATTTTGAATATCCAGTCTACTAAGTCACTAGCTTGGTGACTGGGGCAATAGAGCCTACTGCTTTGAAGCTCACCTGAAAAACAAGGATTATAAAAATTGGTTCAAATTTTCAGAATGGTAGTTTGGTAATGTGCATTAAAATGTAAAAGGCAAATATCCATTCATGCAACAATTTCACTCTAAGAAATTTCCCTAAGAAGTTAAGCATACAAGAGCCAAAAAATGTGTATCAGTATGAAAATGTATTAACCCAAAGGACATAATCGTAACATTTTGAAAGTAATCGCCTATCCTTTAAGAAAGGGAACTGTCTGATAGAAAATACCATAATAATTTGTTCAAGTTGAGGATGGGGAGGTACCAGTGAGAAAGCCATCTGTCACACATCGGGAATCAACAGTTGTGTGGGGATGAGGGATGGAGTAGCATGATGGGAAGCTGGAATCTGAACTTAGAATGACCAAGACATTTTTAGCAACATTAATACATAATATAACGTGTGGATTGTTTGCCTTGCTATGATACAGTTCCCTTCATCTCTCCAAATCTTCAATGCCTCACACAAATGATTTCAGTGTGTAGGAGATTTTTAGAGGATATTCAGGAAGACTGGAGTTCTGACTCTGAACAGAAGAGGACTAACATAAACAGAGTGATGAAATGTTCATTAAATCAAATCAGTGGAAAAAGGAACTCAACCCACCAGTAATGATGAAAATAAGCATCCCCTAAGAATACATAGAAATCTCTGGAGAAGCACTGAACTTCCCATAATTTGTGGAATAGAAGTTGAATCAATTATGTCTAAATCTTAACATGACAGTTGATACCTATTGACTTTGAATGATAAATTATGCACAAAGGTGATGATCATATATATTAAAACAGGAAAAAATCACAAACATTTTAAGTTTCCATTTACCAGGGGTTGGTAAAGGTACTTATATTCAATTCCATGATATATTTTTGTTGACATATTTAACATATTTTTGAGTAAAAAAAAAAAAAAAACTCAGCATGTTAGAGTACTGCATTTATAGTTTGATTCCAAGTAAAAATAATTTTACAAATTTATCTACATATGAATCTGTGCATGAATACATGGCCAAAAGGTGGTTCCTCAAAGTTTTAACAGTGTGTATTCAGGATGGAGAATATAAGATAATCAATAAAGACTATTTTAATTTATATTCTTTTGCACTTTTTGAAATTTTACAAACAGTATGCATTTTATTTACAAATTCAGTATAGTCATTTTCAAAAATAAAAAGAAAGGAAAGCCAAAAAAGATTTACTTCACATAGTTGGTAAAGGAGTTGTATGTTAAGGAAAATACGGGACCCCAGTACCGGTGCTCAGTTCTTTACAGGTGCTCAGTAAGTGTGAATTTGCTTTGCTTTTCTCCTCTGTATGTCAGCCTCAGTTTTCCTTTCTGTAAAATGGAAGAAATCAATAGCTATACCCTGGCAAGTTATCAGAAACTTCTGGGGGAAATTAAAGAGCAAACAAACCAAACCAAACATCAGCAATAACAACAACAACAACAACAAATGTTTCCTAGGGCTATATGCCTGGAGATTCTGATTTTGATAATAATTCAGATGGGGAAAATGTTGACTCTGATGGTTCCTAAGATGTCATTGACCTCTAATATTCTAGAGTATATGTATTATATTGCTATCCTATTTGATATGTTCAATTATTACTTCTACCTGGTTAAGCATTATAAATTATATGGATTCTTTGAAAACAGGTTGGTATATATTAATGCCTTGGATATCCCTAATTATAGTAAATATAAACACATATAGTATATGCTACTTAAACACTGACAGAAAAATGATTACCAATTTAAAGAAGAAAGGGACTAAGCTGAAATGTAGCTATATTTGTAAATCTATTTTGTTAATCACATATTAAACTTTGCATAAAATTATATGTTTTAACTTGATAGGTGTCTCTTTAGCAGAGTTTAGTATTCTGAATTAAATATAATAAATCTTTGCAAAATAATAATGTTATAATCTGGAAAACCTGTTTTTTAAACAGTTTTATTGAATAAATGCAAATAGAACTGCTTATCTTTATAACTTTTGAAGCTTTACCAATATTGTGTGCTCCAGTGTTAGAAGTTAGGTATGGCTACGCATGCGCACCGTAGAAACTAGAGGCAATTTTTAAGGTAATTTAGCTGCCAATAAAGCAGTTCTATAAAATATTTAAAAATTTAAACACGTAAGACTTTTATTGACTCACATTTGTCATTTTTTATTGTAGATGCTATTATCTAAACGAGTTCATATTGCGAAGAGCATAGTAGGTGTTCTATTAATGATTACTGAATTGAGCTGTGATACATGCTACCTGCAGTTGATACAGTTCTACACAAAGGAGTCACATATTAAATAATCTCCAACAAGCAGGTGCCTAATGCAAAATTACAGCAAATATTTACAAAAGGACCCAGATTCTTGACAATTTCTATAAAGTAAACAAATGCTTATGTAAGAAATGCCACATTTTCTAGTTTGGGCAAATAGTCTGCTTTAGTCAATCAGTAAATAGTAAAGTAAAGTAAAGATTGTCTCTGTAGATGACTGAAAATTCTGTGTAGCAATGATTTATACATCTCACTGTTCAAATGACCCTCCTAGCCATGTTCAGATGTGGTACTGCACATCTCGAGAAGGTGTTCTCTGATTTCCCCCTATCTGGCCTGGATTAGGATTCCCCCATATAGCAAAGTTCCAAGTATTACTAGATAGTAAGGTCTCAGTACATATATAAAGGAGGGAAGGAAGGAAGGAAGGAAGGAAAGAAGGAGGGAAGTGGGGAGAGAGGAATGCCCCTTACTTCTTAACTATATGCTCAGGATAAATATTAACACTGACCTTCTGGTGTTACCCCTGTTCCTAAGAAAAGAAGGATTTAGTTTAACCAGGGATTACCATTATCTAAATGAGATTTAATGGGTTGCTGCCTAGGCTTCTCTACTTACTGCCATCATTCAAGCAGTCTGTGATTCTATTACAGTATTTGGTCACACAGATATATGTTACAACCTATAGCCTTTCTTTAGTTCTTTATAGTCTGAGGTACATCACAGATTAGATAGATAGATGATAGGTAGGTAAATAAACAGATAAATAGATGAATATAAAATTATATATAATTGTGTAAAGTGGTAAAGGGAAAAAAATGAATATTTGAAATGATATTTGAAGTTTTAAGGGACCATAATGAAGAACAAATTTAGATTGGAGAAAAAAAAAGATCAAGAAAGTCTTTGCTAAGAAATCATGTTAAAATGACACATAAAGGAGTAGGGTAGAGGAAAAAAAATCAGACAAGGAAACAGCGTAAGTGAAGCCTCTGATGCATGAGATAGTGGGATGTGGTTGAGGAACTGAAAAAGTTTAATATAGTTGATACGACAGTCAACACCAATTGGGGAGATAGGCAGAGGCCAATTCATGCAGAGACTTTAAGGCATGGCAGAGGGTGTTAGATTTTACGTGAAGGTAAATGGGAAGATATTACAAAGTTTTGAGCAAGGGAATTAGTTTTAATAGCAGAAGTTCTTAATTCTTATTAAACTTAACATCTTTTTTTTTCTTCAATTTTATGTGTCTTTAGAAATCTTTTTTTACCCCAAGTAACAAAGATAGTATCCTATATTTTCTTCTTGAAGCTTTATGTTAATATATTTTATATCTAGGCATATAAACAATTTTCAATTAATTTTTGTATATACTGAAAGATAATGGTGGGTATTCATTGTTTTCCCATATGAATTACCAGATATTCCAGCACCATTGTGAGAAACATTCCAGCCAGAAGACATTTAGATGAGATATAGGAACGTGGATTGACCTTAAAAATTTATGACTAACTCAAACAAGAAAGAATCAAAATAATAATTTTAGATCTTTGCATATGACAGAATAAGCTCTCTGAGTAAATGTCCCAACGGGAAAAACTGCTAAATAAAATATATTTTAAAGTGTTTTACTTTAAATACATAGCTGAATTAGAATGCAAAGTAATCTTCAGAAGCTAAAAATAAAGTAAAAGCTCGGTAAGATAATTAAATACCAAAGAATGCTTTTGCCTTAAGTGTTTCAGCTGAGCTCAAGAAAACTTTAGCTTCTACAACTGATAGCTGGAAAGGAAAGAGGAGAAATGATAAGGATTAAGGCCCTTCTAGGATTAAGATTCTAACTAGGGACCTCAACATAAAACTAGGGCTTAGAAGGACAATACAGTATCAGAAGTAAACAAATTGTGCAAAAGATACACTGAGGAAAATGACACTTTTCAGCCTAAATATCAAGAGGATAATAAAAAGCATCCTTGAGAATTCATAGCCAGAAGCCAACCTTCAAATGAGTTTATAACCTGAATCAATACTACCTGTATGTTCTGTGAAAGTTGAGGATTAAAATTCACTTTAAAGTTATGTTCGTTTGGTTTAAAGTCAATTTTCAGAAGCAAAGGTGAATTATATTTACACGAACACTGTTTCTAAAGTTTAAAAAGTTCTAAAGAAAATGAACATTTTACACTCAAAAATCACAAAACGCAAGGAAATAAGTCACTGAGTTAAAGGCATTGGAAAAGAGCAAGAATATCTGACTCAAATATTAAAAATTGAAATTATGAGAGACAGATTTACTTAATATGCTGAAAGAAATTAAAGGGAAGCATGAAAATATGAACTCAACTTCCAGTTCTCTATCTCTAAGTTTAACTAGGTTTTTAGCCGTTCATATGTTATTTTACCATTATATTTTTTTAAATTTCTAGAATATTTTAGTTCTTTTCCAAATTTTCTTTGTGTTTTTGTTTGACTCTTTCTATCTTGCCTTGAATAGTACCTGGCACATAGTAGACAATAAATAGTTCCCAGTACAAAGCAGACGGTCAATACACATTTTTTTGAGTGAATGAAAAAATGCCTTAAAATTTTTTGGATATGAAGAGGAGTAGGTTTAGTAAGAGAATGATGTAGGACCAGGACTGAGTTTTTAAAATAAATATGGGAAACACTAAAGGTTTAAGAAGGTTAAAGAAGTATGAGTTAGAGATTTGAAATGAAGTGAGGTCCTTGAGGAGTCAAAGGTGGTAGGACCTCGCTCATGTGGCAAAGAAATGGCCTTTGAATAGAGGAGGGAAACTCCCTTTGATTTGAAGGGAAAAAAAAATTGATCAGGTACATGTTGGTGTGTACATTTGACTGGTGCGAAGGTGAAAAGCAGGGAGGGGAAGGAACAAATTGCCAATTGTGTCTTAAAAATATGTAAGTTATATGGTGGAACTCAGATCTGATGTCTAGTTGTGGCCCTTAAGTAAATTCTGTAAACTGCTACAGGAAAAAAAAAAAAAAAGCAAAACACCCCCAAACCAAAACATTTTTTCCTAAGGAGTCTTTTCCAATGGGATAAAATAGAGAATCATTCCCTGGAGTTGAGGAAAGAATAGTTCATGTGCTAATTCATCTACCAGGCACTAAGAATTTGTTCCTTGGGGAGCTCAAATCTAATTATATTGGTGTCAACCTACAGTTGGTCTGAAATTCTTTATTTCCATGGTGGCAATAATGTGTCACACACAGAAGCAGCAAGAACGTCCTTATAAATTGTACATCTCAAATAGCTCAGGCTCAAGAAACTTTGGATTTCTTCAATTACCACCCAACAAGAGAAAATTCATAATGAATGTCAGAAAATATTTTTCATCTTTAATGATATATTTGAATAAGTTTTGAAATTTGAAGATTTTATCATCATAATGATCTTTTCATGCTAATCATTTCCATTTTTTTAGATAGAATTTAGAATTTAGCTGGCTAAAATCCAAGTAATGTTTTTGTGAGGAACTTCAAGCTTAATCAGTTCTTTAAAAAATAAAAAAGGTAAATGATCCAGTTTGTAGAAAGTCCCGAATTTCTGTTAGAAAAGAGGTTACTGAAAGAAACCATTTATGGGACAGGTAGTTCCTCATGACTATGACTCCACAGCTGAGTGATTAAAAAGTGCACTCCACCTTGGAAAACAGATATGGAAGAGTCCTAAGGAGAAAGGGTAAGGGGAAAGCTAGAAGAGAGATGTCTGCAAAAGCCTACCCACAGGGAAAGAGGGATTTCAAAGTACACCTTTTTCCAAAAGAAATGTCTAAAATTATTCTGCGTTAATACAGAACTCAGCAATAATTTGAAAATCTGTATGCTGGTGGGTTTGAAGGATGAGTGTGGAACAAAGTTGGATGCTCTAAAATATGCACAAAATATTTAGAAATTATCACTCTGTGTAGGAAAAAACCCATAAATTTTTAAATCAAATTTGAGGCAGGATGCAGTAATTATAAGTTGTTCTTAGGTCCTTATATACTCTGCTATGTAAAAAACGTTCTCCCTCAACTTTTCGTTAATAAACTAATTTGTGATAAACAGAATAGGTAAAAGAAAAACATAAAATATTTTTGTCGTAAACATTTTTGCTCTTGTTGGGTACAAAGTACCGTATGTTCTTATGTATTTGCTCTACCTTGTCAATATAGAAGTAATGGGACTCAGGATTTCCTTGCTTCCTGATATTTTGAGTTTTTGAGTTGCTTAATATTAATAAAACTGCATATTCAAGCAAAGGTCAATTGTATCATGCTCATTTATTTCAGTCCATTCATAGCTGATATCTGTTTTGGTTTATTTATTGTTTTGAAAAAACATAGATGTGAGAGATCGAATATACAAACAGACAATGGCCAAATCACATATCAAAATAGAGATCTGATTCTTCTAGCACCAAGAACTTCTCCTTTGAAGATGTTAAAATTGTTTGAATCAAATTAATGTCAATCTCTCCTACTATATTTTAAGGTTCCCAAGGGCATATTTTGCTCACCATTATATTCTGAGAGCCTAGCCTCAACATAGTAGATGCTCAATAAATATCTGCTGACTTAAATGAAACAGTGATTCCTACACTACTACTTCATAAAAGAAATATACCACTTAATAATATGGTCTTAGAAATGGTTAACCTCAGGATGCTCCAATATTTCTGAATCACATACATTTTATGTAAGACCTATGAGTTTAACCCCTCTCATATATTGTCCTATTGGAAATTTTCCCCACTACCTCCTCTTAATCCCCATGAGTACCTTCATCTTTTCTTAGGTATTGGACAAACTCCTCATTTGACTGTAATAAAAATGGTACTTCCTCAAATAGCTTTGATACCTCGAGACTGATTGGGGTCTTCTCTGGCCCCCTTACCTTATTCATACTTCTGTCTGTTTTACTGTAATTATTCATTTACATCTTCTTCCCTTCAGACTCTGAACTTCTCAAAATAAAAGCCTATATTCTATTCATCTTTCACAAAAAGGAAGCACTACATACTTATTGTTGAATAAATTACTGACTCACGACAAGTGATTAGTTTTACTGTGTGCTAATCAGTTACCACGAGAACCTGCTTGTTTTAATTATCCTCACAATAACCCTGTGAATTAAATAATATTACCTGCCTTTTGTAGGTGAGGAAGATGAGTCTGAGATAGGTGAAGGGTCTTGTTGAAGGTCACAATTTAAGTGAATAGCAAAGATGGATTTTGAATTCTATGTCCTACTCCAAATTCTGAAATCTGAACTCCATGCTAGGTTACACACAGACTGTCTATTCAATTCAGTTACTTAAAGTCCTAATCTTGTCTAATTTTCTCTTTGCCATATAGTATAGTTCCTGTTTATCCCTGAAATTCTTCTTTCATTGTCTGCAGACACCATGTTTAGGGAGCACACATAAATTCACCAAATGAAATATTCAGTCCTATGTCATCCTCCATATTTACATTAAAAGTATTACTTAAAATATAATTATTTTAAAAGTTGCACTCTTTTTTAAAACATAAACTGTCCTTCCTTAACATTCTGATTCCTATAGAAATTTATTTATGTTTAAAATGCATATACTAAACACTGCATTTTAATCCTTTTTATATTATTCTGCATTTTGTAATTTAGAGAGTAGAAGTTGCTAGTCAATAAATCATTCTTAGATTTATTTGCCTAAATTCTATATGATGGTTCCATGATAAGTTAAGGCCTTAAGGTTATTTAACACCGTAACACATCAAAGATCATTGTTGACATTAATGCGATGAAATAAAAAGCAGCAATGTCTGAACTGTTCTCAGTGTGTTATTTACAAAATGTAAAATACTCATTAAATGTAACCTAGAGTTTATAAATTGATTTATGTCAACACATGAACCCAACATTACCATTTACTGCTACGTGCTTTTTATTAAACACATCATGAGATCAAAATGGCAGTTAGGAGTTTACTCTTTCTTAGTAAGTGGAAATATGAAGCTGTTCCCTGTATTTAAGAAGGTAATAACAGGCATTTTGCATTTATTTTGTAAGTGCAGTACATCAGCTAGAGCTCAACTAGTATTTCCTACTAAAAATAAACCTCAATATGAAAGGGGAAGAGGCAAGGAAGAAACAACAGTGCTTTCTTCTTATAGAAAATTACATTTCTTGCACTCCCTTGTCCTAAGTAAAATGAGAATCATGTAGATTTTGTATTCTTGGAACTTCTAAGTACATTTTAACTCTTTCTCCCAATTACTTTCTTAGCATAGAGGAATTTATTTATATATATATTTTCATTTATGTAGTTTTAAGCATATGGTAAAGGTTATAAAGAAATAGTTTATACAGTCCCCAAAGAAAAATAGACCGAAAGTAAACTAGAAATGTATTCACCAGCCAAAGATGTGAATGCCAGACAAAAGTACCTTGGTGATACTTTCCCTTTTTCCTTTTTCTTTTTTCTATTCTTCATTTTTTCCTCCATGATTAGAACTAAAGTCAAAGACCAAGCATCTGCATATATGCAATATATAGCATTTGGCATACACTGTATGCTGTCCAGAAGTGAAGAATAATGAGATGTTTTCTGCTTAATACAACCCTTAAGCAAACTACCATAATAATGACTTGGCCACTGTGCCCAATGTCCATGTTTTAACATTTTCATTGTTGAGAGGAATGAAATAGAAAACCACTGGAGGACAGAGTAATGCAAAGAAGGTGCTGTTAAAAAAAACTTTTGAGTCCATGGTTCCATTTGGTAACAGATAACTCAAGACAACAGAAGGTTTTTCTTGACCTAAACAGTGTTTTGTGATTTTAAAACAAAAATTTTCACATCCTTAATTTCACTGAATCTAAGAAGACACATCCTAATTTCAGAGTTGTTAAAGTGTGAAAAAATGTTTTAGAAACAATGAAATATGGTAAATATCTGGATTTCTGGCTTCTTTCAGAAAATTGAAATATTTGACACTCTAGGGCTGTGAACCCAGGTGGCAACAATAGCTCTGTCAAGTAGTGGCTGTTCCATCTGGTCCCCCTTCCTTTTCTTGCTTCCTCTCTCTCTCCCATTTTCTTCCTTATTTTGTCATTAATTTCACACATATTCAGTTAGTGTCTACCAAGAGCAAGACACCATCCTAGGCTTTGGGGAGACATTGGTTAATGAAACAGGCAACATTCTTGCCTTCAAAGAGCTTACCTCTCAGCTAGGAAAGATAGACTGTAAATGAGTAAATCAATATGATAATTTCGAAAGTAGAAAGTGTTATGAAGAAAAAAAAACCAGAGCATGGAATAAAAAGTGATTGAGGAGGTGTGTATATTATTTTTGATGATGTGATGAGATAAGACCTCCTTGAAGAGGAGACTTCTGACCTAAACATTTGGTGATGGGAAAGCGCCAGTTTTGTAGAGATCTTCTCCTACCTTTCTGGCCCATCTTTTTTTGTGTGTTTATTGTTGTTGTTTCCTTTGGAAGCCCCTTTCTTTGCACTGACTTCTTAATATCTCCAAGCTTTTCCCTTGATCCTCTTCTCATTTTCACTTTTTTTTTGATGATTTTATCAAATATTTAACCATGACTTAAACTTTGAGGATTTTGGTATTTTTATCGTAAATCTAATCCTCTAGCCTGAGCTCTAGAACCATTTTTATAACTGTGGAGAAACAGCCATTCTGCCTGGAAAGTTGACAAGCACCAAGCACTCCGAGAAGGCTCAGATTGACTTAATTACTTATCTAATCCTTATTAAGTTTCTCTTTCTTCTGAATTATAGTAATAATTATGTTGTGTGCACTATATTATTTTAATGAACACTTTTATCGTTCTTACTATGTGGCTGAAAGTATTCCAAATGCTTTGCAAATACTGTATGAGATTATATATTCATTGAAACAAGGGACTGTGTTTTTTTCATTACTTTATTTCCTGCTCTTCGCATAAAAAGGACAATTCAATAAAAGCTTGGTGAGGCAAAAAAAGAAATAATAAATCGGTAAATGAATAAATGAATACAATGAATGCAATTATAGGGATTTAGCTGTTATAGAGGATTGAAAAAGATTGCTGATCAGACACAAGTTACATGATTGCCAGGCAGCAAAGAGGGTCGTGGTGTTTGTGCTCTGAATTTGTAGAAGTTCCAATTTACATAGTTATTGCTGTTCTCTATGTATGCATATTAAAAAAAAACAATGAGTGTAGCATTGATTTAAAGTCAGATTTTGTGGAGTGCACATGGTGAAAAGATAACAGCACATGGGAATAGTGGGGGCTGGAGAAACTGGAGGTCAGATCATTCCTGGGTTCAAGATGAGTGGAAAGGAAGCATCAAGATGACTGAAAAGGAGAAATAGAGAAATAAAGAGAATTAAAAGAAATAAAAGAACTAATGCTATGAGGTCAGAATAGGATAAGGAGATAAATATGAAATGTGTATAACATACACATATACATTCTTTTTTTTTAATTGAAAACTTAAAAAAAATTTCTGATACTATTTTTTATTGAAGTATAGTTAACTTACAATGTTGTGTTGGTTTCAAGTGCACAGCAAAGTGATTCAGTTATATATACATATACATATTCTTTTTCAGATTCTTTTCCATTATAGGTTATTATAAGATATTGAATATAGTTCCCTGTGCTATACAGTACATCCTTGTTGTTTACCTATTTTATAAATGGTAGTGTGTTTATGTTAATTCCAAACTCCTAATTTATCCCCCCCACACCCATCACCTTTGGTAACCATAAGTTTGTTTTCTACGTCTGTGAGTCTATTTCTGTTTTGTAAATAAATTCATTTATATCATGTTTTTTTAGATTCCACATATAAGTGATATCATATGATATTTGTCTTTCTCTGTCTGATTTACTTCACTTAATATGATAATCCCTAGGTCCATCCATGTTGCTGCAAATGGCATTACTTCATTTTTTATATGGCTGAGTAATATTCCATTGTATATATATATATATATCACATTTTCTTTATCTATTCATCTGTTGATGGGCATTTAGGTTGCTTCCAACATACATACATTCCTAATCATGTAGTAGTTCTCTGGAATAGCACTATCCATAAAAAATATAGTGTGAGTTACATATTTAATTTTAAATTTTCTATTAGTTATAATAAAAAAAGTAAGAACAGGTGAAATTTGATAATATACTTTATTTAACCCAATATATTAAAATATTATTGTTTCAGCATATAATCAACATATAACAATACATATAATATGTAACAATAATGAAGCATTTTACATTCATTTTCCATACTAAGTCTTTGCTATCAGGAGTGTATTTTACACTTTGCAATCCTCGATTAGAGCCAGCCACATTTCTAATGATCAGTAGCCATATGTGATTAGTGGCTATCACATTGGACAGAGGAGATCTCCGTCTAAGGAGGTCAGGGAATGGTGAAGTTTAGGGATGAGATGTATTGCCTACAAGGTTGCTAAGATCTCCTTGGATCTTGATGTAACACAAATATCACACAAGAAGACTATGAAAGATTTTGACCTGAAGGAAGGAAGGAGATGAAAACAATCAGGTATGTCTCCTGGTCTTTTAGAAGGTTATTGAAAAAGGATGTTGTTCCTATTTATATAATTTGTCTTCAAGATATTTATATCAGTAGAAGAGCATAAGTACATATAGGGATTTTTTATTTACAGGTTTTTCAAGGTATTCTTTTGGGAACTAAATATTACAAATGTCATTTTGTCTTGTTCTAACCACCTCAAGATTATAAATTTACCTTTTTCTATAAGGAAAACATTGTAGAAAAACTTCTGCTGTTAATTTAAAAAAATGGTCTCTAAGCATTTCCACATATCTGAAGGGTTGTGTACCTGCTGTCAACACAAAAGCCTCATAGAAAGGTGTGACTGTGAGAACACATATGTCTAGTGAATAAGACACTCAAACAGCTTCATCTTCTGTACCTGTCTACTACCATCAATCAATGTGATGCCATTTTTCAGGAGAAAAATAAATGTTATATGGCCAAGTGTATTAAAAATTGGCTTTTGATATATGACTACATCCACTTATTATCTTCCAGAATAAAAGCAATAACCTAAGCTCTTTCAGTATAGAATTTCAATTGACTCTGGAAGATGAAAATGAGTTCTGCTTCCTCAAAACTACAATTATGATGCTGTATTTTTAAAATGTCTTGATCATGCTGTCAACTTCAGGTCATCTCCAAAAAAGACCTCAGCGTATTTGTTTGGATGCCACATATGAGGGTTTCCATGTCCTTGTTGTTCATCATTGTATCTCTGATGCCAATAATCATTTCTAGGCCCTGTGATCATAAAGGGAACTAAAACTTTCTAAAAACACTTTTTAGATGACAACGTCCATAAATTAACCCTATTCAAGAAAGTGTGCTGATTGCAAAAACAAAGACAGGCCTACTAAAATTCTACCATCTTTTTCTCTTCAATATCTAATCATTGCTGAACCACTTCATTGTCTACTGATGCCAAACAAAAAAGACAAAGCAAAAGCAAAACAAAAACAATAAACATTAAGAGAGATTTGGGAGATGTTAAGCAGGTACTGGCTTCTGGTTCTGTGCTAGACATTATGATAAATATTAACTATTATTTCTTACCACTGGTATTTTGCCTTATGGTGTTGCATCTGTGTTTAGCCAAAGAATGCCAGATGGGAATGAGAAACCAATTGCTCACTATGCAAGAACAATGACATATACATTACATGTACAATAACAAATCTCCAGTGGTTATCAAGGGAGCCCAAAATACCCACAACCACTTTTGTCAACCTTTAACAATTAATGGAGCACAGACTCCTTAGAATATTCTTTGGCAATTCCTCTCTAAGGAAATCATACACCTTTAATTATGTAAACAGAAATGCAACTTGAATTTTTCTTGCCACCTACCTCCAAGCTTTGAAGAGTATAATTTCTAAAGCTCCTTCTCTGGTCAGCAGCTATTGCTTTCCAACTATGTTGTCTTTCTCCCATAGAGTGGTAGAAGATAATCCTTTCATACCACTTCATGACTATGAAATGTCAGTAGAATAACTACCCAAGGAATTCATGCATGTTATAATTTTACACTGATTTTCCCACTCATAACTGAATCTGTTTCTTGGAAAGTCTTTTTTCTGTGGTTCTAAGAGGTGATTTTTATGTTAGCTTGGATATATTCAAACAACATATTTAGAAACTCTGCATTAAAAAATTGATTTAGAATTAGGTCTGGTGACATACAATAGATTAAGATATTTAAAAGTAATTTAAATGCTTGTAGTATATGGCACATGATGACCCAATAAAGACATATTGGTCAACGACTTTGGCTTTTCCTAAATTGTTCCAAAGAAAAAACATGTATTATTTATATAGATAACTTTTTCTATCATCCATTGTAAACCTGACACCAACAACAACAGGTTCCTGACAATTATTTACAGCACTTGAATGATCAAACAACCTTATTTTGGGCAACAGCCTTTCACATACTTATACTGAGTTTAAATAATTTTTCAAAGATTTCTGGTCATTGTAGTACTATGAATTTAGGTTTTAAAATCTTTCCATCCAAACCCAAACATATAGCAATGATAAATAAATTATTGGAACCAAAATGAAAAGCTATAGGTGTATCTTTAAGCTAATATCTCTTTGAACCAGAAACAGAACAAACACAAGCTGCAGGGAGAATGAAGCCATGGTCTTGCTGGACCCTAGGTCTAAAAGAGCCTGGGAGGTGGTTTCCTACAAGGTAACAAGGACAAAAAGCACCATATACAGGTTGGGGAACTGGATCCAAGTTCATGACAGGAAATCTGGGGCTGCTGTAGGACTTTGCTACCCTTGACAAGAGATCAGAGAATGCTGTGACTGTTGCCTGGGGCCGTGGCTTCTGAAAGCTGCTGGAGAAAGAAGCAGCATCTAAGCAAGCAGCACCTGGGCCAAACCACCTGCTGATTCAGTGACTAAATCTGCAACTTCCCCAATGAAACCATGGGACAGAGGCCACCAGTCGACATAAAAGGGGATGGAGAGGGATGGAATGGTAAGTAGTTTCCACCAATTATGAGCCCAAAAGTGAACTTTCCAATCACATACAGAAAATGTAACATTAAGGAAGAGGAGGAACAAAATCGATAAAAAGGAGTCGTATTCACTTTTGCCAAAAATGAAAGTAATATAGAATCTTAAAATGGCTTAAACGTATGTTAATCATCACACAGGTAAAGGAAGGAAAATAACCATAAAAATGAATTATAAAATACTGGTAGATAGCTATAAATTAAGGTAAAAAGTAACAAGTTAGAAATCCTTGAAATAAAAAAGATAGCTTTTGGATTGAAGAGCTCAATAGATAGGAATTTTAGACTGGACCTACTCACTGAAAAAATATGATAGTACTTAAAATTCAGCCAAAATGAAGCACAGGGAGATAACAAGAAAAACAAGGAAACTGGAGAAATGTTGGTTAGATGGAAAGGCTCCAGTATAGTTCTAATAAAAGTCCCAAAAGTAGAAAATAATGGAAAGTGTGAAGAAACTGTCAAAAAGATAATGGCCGAAGATTTCCAGAACTGGAAGAAAAAAAAAATTCTCAGGCAGAAATAATACATGAAGAGAAGGGTAGAATGAATAAAATCTAAACAAAGACACATCCAAATGAAATTTCAGAACATCAGGCATCAAGAGACCATCTTCAAAGCTATCAGAGAGAAAAGGCAGGTGCCCTATAGAAGGTCAACAACTAGACTGACAGCAGATTTCTCATTAGCCAAAATATACTTCAAAAGTACTTTGAAGTCAAGTTTTGTTTATTTTTTATTATTAGTGACTTCATTTTTTTTACAACAGTTTAGGTTTCCAACAAAATTGAGAAGGAAGTACAAAGATACCCCTGCCCACACACATACATAGTCTCCACCATTATTGACATCATTCACCAGAAAGGTACATTTTTTATCAAGGATGAACTTACAGTGACACTTTATAATCACGCAATGCCCATAGTTTATCTTAGGGTTTGCTCTTGTTGGCTTCTTTTACTTAGTGGTATTCATTTAAAGTTCTTCCATATCTTTTCATGGCCTGACAGTTCATTTCTTTTTAGCTCTGAATAATATTTCATTGTCTGGATGTACCACAGTTTATTCATCCATTCACCTGATGAAGGACATTTTGGTTGTTTCCAAGTTTTGGTAATTATGAATGAAACTGCTATAAACATCCAGGTGCAGGTTTTTGTGTGGGCATAAGTTTTTAATTCCTTTGGGCAAATATCAAGGAACATGATTGCTGGATCGTATGGTAAGAGTATATTTAATTTTGTAAGAAACTTTCACAGTCTTTCAAAGTTGGCTGTACCATTTTGCATTCTCATTAATGTACGAGAGTTTCTGTTGCCCCACATCCCCACCAGCTTTTGGTATTGTCAATGTATGGGATTTAGTTTATTCTAATAGGTTCACAGGGGTATCTCATTGTTGTTTTGATTTGCATTTCCTTGATTACATACGATGTGGAGCGTCTTTTCATATACTTATTTGTCAGTTGTGTATATTCTTTGGTGAGCCGTTTGTTAAGGTCTTTGGCCATTTATTAAATGGAGTTTTTTGTTTTCTTACTGAGTTTTAAGAGTTCTTTGTATATTGTGGATAACAATATTTTATCAGATGTCTTTTGCCAACATTTTCTCCCAGTCTGTGGCTTGTCTGTTCATCCTGCTAACATTGTCTTTCACAGGAGGTGAGGAAGCATGCTTTAGTGCTAGGATTAGGTCTCAGTGTTTTAGTGAGCCTATGCTCCCGGGATGTAAACTTCACAGTTGTTTCTTAGTTTTTTTCTTTCTCCCTCTAGGTGGGACGGTATGGCTGGAGTGGGCTGGAGTAAGGTCTTTCCCTTCCCCAAGTCACTTAGGCTCTGGTAATACCCCAGCAGGTTAAGTTCTAGTTAACTAGTTTCCCCTGAGAGCAGGCTTTGTTAAGAACAACAGAATGCTCTGGCATGTTTCAAAATGGTTCCTTTCCCCTCACCTTCCAGAGTGGGAGGCGATTTTTCTCTGATATTTCCTGTGGGAATCAGGTCGAGCATCTGGAAGTAAATTTCACAATTTTGTGGCAGTCTCTCTATGACTGGGTCCCCCAGCAATTTTTAACTCTCAGACTTGTCCACACTGAGCTTCCAGCAGTTCATCAATGACAGTTCGGGTTTTCCTGTCCCAGAAGGTTTTTGCTCCCAAGTCTCTGCTCTGGTAAGCCATGACTCTGTGCTGCCTTCTGACTCTCTAATCTTGGGGGCAGTGGTTTGCCTTGTGTCCTCCCTTGTCTTATGGATCCAAGAAGAATTTATTTTTCAGTCTGTTCAGATTTTACTTGTTAGGACAGAGTGGCAATTTCCAAGCTCCTTATAAGTGCCCTGGAAACCAAAAGTCTGAAGTCAATTTTTTGTCCCAAGAAGACTGGGCAAAAGTAGTGGCATCTTGGCGCAAAATCAAATAAGCCAGGCACAAAGGGTGCCAGCTGAAAGGAGGGAAGGTTTGAGGTAGTCAGTGATTCTGGAATCATTTCTGAACTGAAGGGCAGGTAGTTAAGGCAGATTTAATTCAGTTCCTGCTGCTATGCATATTGGTGCTCCATAAGTGACTCCAGGCAAATTCCAGAAGCTCACTTACAGAGCAGCATTTCCCCAGCCTATCCCATGGAACATGATGAATGAATAAAAATCTCTGTTAAATGAACAAAAAGGTTCCACTGTCAGATATGATTAGAAACTGCTGGGTGAAACAAAATTAGGTTTCTTCACAAAAGAATTTACCAGAAACTTTGCTATATCAATATGCCCTATGAATCTGTAAAACGGGTGTTTAGAATGCAGGGTGTTTAGATTTTCAAACTTCTTTGAGTTTAGATTGCTATTTCCTTAGAAGAGCTAACGAGATAATCCACCACACATGCTTTGGAAGAAAAGCTTCTTTAGATTTATCTAGTCTTAACATTTTCACGGTATTGTCTGACAAGTCTCTGGAGACACAAAGTAAAGTAAGCAAAAAAGCATTCTCCAGTCACTATAAAACTCACCACAAACTGCCCACCCCTGATGATTAAAGACCATGTCAGTTAAGGTGGAGTCTTACATATGCCAGATTGCCCTGTGGTTCAATCATACTTTTGTCCATTTTGCCTTCCGGTCCTCTCTGCTTTCACTGATTCAGGGTGGAGTAGTTTTTGCAGCTACAAAGGTCACTTGTTAAAGGCCTGGTCCTTTTTTACCTGTTTTATTGGTTCAGGAACCTGCTAAGAGTGTGACTTAAAGCAATCCCAGAATCATGTGTTAAGCTACACATAACTGGCTTGTTTAATAACACTTTGTACCACTACTGCACATAGGCCACAAATGATGGAGAATTCATCTGGTCTTCTTGTTCGGGCCTAAGAGGTGCTTCCCTTGAATAAACAACTAAATGCCTCATGGAAATGAACAAAATTTTGATTTGTTATCATCTTAATGACAAATGGTATTTTATACAATGGCAAGACGTTTGATACCCAGAGAAAAATATGCTTGGTTGGGGTAGCATTCTATTCGATGGATCACTCCTATGATCTACCCATTCTGGCCTCTAGAATAACAACTGCGAAAGTCAGGTGGATAAACCAGTCTAAACATCCTCATATTATTAAAACCACAATAAAGAGTAAAAACTAAGTCCACCTTTTCATGTAAATAACAATGATAACACCTAGCACTTACATAGTGCTCACCATGACCTAGATGTCTCAGCACTTTGACACCTGAACACATTTAATCTCTCTAAAAACTCCATGAGACAGAGAAGGTGACCTTAATGTCTGGAAACACTTACAACAGACATTATAAATGACTTACAGATATCACATTAGAGCATATGATACGTTTTATGTGCTGTGCAAAGTTGTGATGAACGTGGTACATTAATTCATTTCCATCAGTACTTGCTCGTGCATCTGTGATGTGTTGCCTCAAACGATCTCTGCTTTTTCACTGAATAAACATGTAAAGTAAATCAGAGGGGTTGAAAATATATAAAAAAATAATAACATAATAACATCTATGCTACTGGATCTTATAGCTGCTGTGTACTATTATCTCCATTTTAAAGATGAGAAGGCTCAGAGAAGTTAAGCCATTTGCCCAAGGTCACAGAGCTAGAAGTGGTGGAGAAATAATTTAAATCAAGGCCATCTGACTTGAGAGTCCATGCCCTTATTGGGACCATAAATAAATAAAACAACCTATAAATAGTATATAGTAGGGTTTGGAAATGAATTTGCATTCTCTTTGCTGGCCCAGTGCAAATTTCTTGTCTTTTATTTTCCAAATTATTTATTTATTTGTGTCCCATTTTGTTCTATAGCAAGGAAGTCATTTCTCTATATCAAGGCTTTTATTTCTTACAATTGTAAAACATTCTCAGACTTTCTCAGTTCCAGTCCTAAGGATGTTTGTAGTGCAAAATGACTGCTACAAATTACTCAGGAGCAAGAGTACTGGCCTCTCCTGCTACTTAGCAAGCTGCTACAGTAGTATTCATTTTGTGTGGAAAGAATAACTTCCAATGGGGTCCACGTTTAGCAAGAACTGAGTCTGTGTGGGTTTAATTATACTTTCTGTTAGACTCAATTAAATGGCCACCAAGTTTCTGATATCTTAGGTCTTAGGTTGACTATTAATTTCATGACTGCTGCCATGAAGGTCGGTCTCCATTTCATTACATTCATGGATATATACATACACATCTATGGAAAGAATTGCAAACAGAACAGTTTTCTGGTTTCCTTTCACATGTTAACATGACTTACCAACTCCATTTTTTTTTCTAAAGTGGTAAATCCCTGAATGATCTCCCTCTTAAGAATGATGCCTCAGACCAAAACTGAATGTTAATGGCCCATAGCCTTCAGGGTGAAAAGTCAATTCATTAGGAATCTGCTGTTTAATATAGGATTTGTTATTGGTCCATGTACAATCAGGTGACTATTACAACCAGCCATTAAATTATTAATGGTGGACAGTTTCCACAGAAAGTGTCATAAAGTATGTAAAGTCTAAAGGGAATATGAACTGATACAAGGGAGGAAGGAAGGAAGGAGAGAAGGAAGGGAGGGAGAAAGGAAGGGGAATGAAGAGAGAAAGATTGAGGATTTAGAGAGGAATTGATGAATGTCCATCTATGAACTAGGGGTTGGGAGGACAAAGGGAGTATCTGGCCTCAACAGGGCACGTATAGTTAGAGAAGCGAAAATTGGGGGTATTGTTTTGAATCCATCTACATTTTTTATTGGTTTATGAAATTCAATATCTGTGTCCAGAGAAAATTTACTACTTTGAATAAGACAGAATGATGGGGCTGGATCATCTCTGACAGTGACTTGACAGACACATTCCTAATTATCAGGAATGAGTTTTCTGGAACAGAAGGCAAGGGAGTGGGTGTCCTCCAAGGAAGGTTACTATTCATGCTCAGATAACCTGTTCCAATACCCTATTCTTGGATAACAAAGAATCTTAATAGAATTGAACCTATAATATTTAATGCTCTTTTAACTCACATATTTGAAACTTTTGAGTTTAGTGACTGAAAATTTGGAAGCTAATACATTTCTCTATATCTAGAGGAAATAAATTCTATTAGGGGATAGCCACACAAAGCTATGCCATGTGTTTCTGAATTTAAAAGCCCTGAGTCTAAGGAATCGGTCAAATGTCTAAAAAAAATCTTACATGGAAAGTTTTACTCTGCGGCTTGAAAATAATGAACCATGTCTCAGCTATTAAAGTAACAACTTAAACCCATTTGCTTTTTTTCATTAAGGTGAAAGACTCATAAGAAAAGATCCTATGGAAAAGCAGAAGGATGGAATATTAGAATGGCAAGCAGCAGTATAATATTTTAAGAAACGAGCATATTGCCTCTCAGCACTTGTTGTGCTATAATGATGTGGCTAATTCGAAGATGGAAAATAATTTAAACCAGAAATCATAGCAGTAGTATAGTAACTGTTTCTCTGGTTTTTTCATTGTTATTGTTGTTGCTTTTAATTTGCTTCTGTGCCCCATACGTTCTATGATGTTACATATAACTTGTAATTTTTGATGTATAGGCATTTAGAATTGGACTTTGACTTATTTGATCAGACAGTATATATGTACATATAGCTGATTCACCTTGTTGTATAGCCAAAACTAACACAACACCGTAAAGCATTTATACTCCAATAAAAATGTAAAAAACAAAAAGGACAATACATAAAAGGAAAAACTAAAAAAAAAAAAAACTACTTGAGAGGATATATTTCTCTTAGCTTGCGTGAAATAATTAGGTTTTACTTGTGTAATGTTATAGAACTCATTTAAGATCTTCCTACTGACTGACTTGCTTTCTTTGGTTTATTCAGAAAATCAGAACAGAGCGCTAACTGACACTTCAAAATCCTTAGCTTGATACTGATGATACCCAATCAACATTAGGTCATCTGTACTTTCTGAGAACACTATAGATACTACACCAGTAAAAAAAAAATTTCTTTGATTCTCTCAAACTCTGAATCCCACTAAAAGTAATGGTTTGTGGTAAACTGTCTTCACTCTTTTCCTTAATCCTATGACAAATGGGACAAGTACATTAAGAGATACAAAACTATTACTGTGCACTCTTGGCCATATCACAGTTTCCATTTTAGGAATGTAGATCACGAAGATGTGTCTACTTTATTCACACTGTGGCTTGACTAGCACCGTATGCTTGAGATTCTTAATACATGCTACTTGATGACTGATTTATACACTCCATTTACAAGGTGTTAATGTAAAAAATGGCCAAATTCAATCTCATGTCTCCAAATTAAAATAGTTTTTACATTTTTCCAGTAATATCTTTTATAAACAACACTAAATATTACTTCAAATTCGTCAACAGCTCTTTATGATTAGTTGAAATTCTACGGCAACAGAATGTACATGAAATGTACAAATAAATACGTTCTCTACTAGACAAATAATACACAGATGGCTTTAAGTTTTTACTGTGGATTTATGGCCTGTGTATTTTGTAGTATTATTTGTTGCAACTAGTCTGGAGAGTTATTCTGAGATATTGAATATGGAAAATAAAATTTAACAGAACTTCAGAAAGTAAAAGGAGAAGTAGAAACACTATGTTTCATCAATGCAGCAAAACTGTTACTTTTTTCTAACACATATGTCCAGTGTTCATTGCATGCACTAGAAATTAACATATTTTGGGGTAACAAAAAATGGAGAAGCCCCATTACAAGTATTTACTATATTAACAATTATTTGAGAGTGAACCTTTTATAAGACAAATTCAAGTGATTTTCCAGGGTTGGAAACATGGGAGACTGAAAATAATGTGAGCTTTTGAATCTATCACAGTTATAAACCTGTCTCTCTCGCTGTGATTCAGATTTGTCATCTGTAAAGTGGAGGAAATATCACCTACCTCAAAGGCTTAAAAGATAGTGAAATGAGATAACTTATTACACATGAATAGTGAGATTTCAATAGATTACATGAGATATCCATAGGTCCTCAGTAATGATAGTTCTTATTATCATTTTTATTATGTCAGTTTTCCCCCTTCTAGGTGTGTGAACCAGCAAGACAAAGGCATGGGAAACAGAAAATGTAAGAAGTTAAATGCCAGGGTAAGAAATTTGGAATTTTATTCAGTAGTTAATAAGAGACCATTAAAAATGTTTCAAGAAGAAAAATTAACCTTATTTGGACTCTGCTTTACAATAGTAGTGCTCAGATTTTAGGGTGCATGAGAACCCTGGGGGTGATTGTTAAAAATGCAGATTTGAGGACTTCACCCTGAGAAGTTATGACCAATTAGGTCTGATATAGGATCCAGCTGATTCTGTTACAGAAAGTCCTGGAGTCACGTTTCATGAAAAATGCCATTTTAAAGATATTAATCCAAATGCAATACGACGGGCGTCTTGGAAGGGGAGAAACTGGACACAAAGAGGTCACTTAGACGCTTACTACTCAAAGTGGGGCTGGCCAGCTCACAGCACTGAGAAGACCCTGATACTCAGTGGAAATGGGGAACCCTGGGCCAGATGCAAAACCAATGAATCAGAATTCTCATTTTTAAAGCTTTATTGAGGTATAATTGACAAAGAAAAATTCTATATATTTAAAGTGTACCTACAACATAATGTTTTGAGATATATACATATATATATATATATCATTATATATAGTGATTCACCACAATCCAGCTAGTTACATCCGTCACTTCACATAGTTGCCATTTTCTTTTCTCCTTTTCCTTCTTCTCCTCCGTCTTGTTTTCTGTTGTGAAAACACTTTAGATCTATCCTGTTAGCAAATTTCAAGTATACAATACAGTATTGTTTAGTCACGTTGCACGTTAATAAGATTCATGGGTAATTCATCTACATATTAAAATATGAGATGACTGGCCTATAATGTTGACAGTACAGATGGAGGCCCATCAAAGCCTGAAATTGGGCAGTGACAGAGGGAGAAGAAATGAAGCATTAAATAAGAGGGGATGCACTAGTTAACCTTATAAATTGTGGACCTAAAAATTCAGGCCTGAGGGGCCCTCCCTCTCCATAACTCTGGTGGGTCAGTCTCTGTTCCTACTAGAGAACTCACTGGATTTGTAAGAAGGAATAAATGCTCACCTTGGACCACCCTCTGTTGCTCCTGCCCACAGCAGATGTGGAGATGGGTTTTCTCTTTCTCAGCCTTAAGAACAAATTTCGGAACAGCTGCAAAGCTGGCTGAGACATTTTCAAATAACCATCTGGCCTCACTTCCCACCCTGGTGTGGCATAAACATGGAGATGACAGAAGAGGGGTGATTATCAGATTCAATTTGGGAACTCAGGACTGGAGATTGGAGGGTAAATGAGAATTTAGTAAAATGCAGGGATGAGATGTTGGACCCTTTGAAAAAATGCCTTCTCAACACAATAGCTTCCCAGAAGGTGACAAAGGTATTCACATCTCTTCCTTTGACCCTTGAGAGATTCTCATTTTCCTAATTGAAGAAAGTTGCCTAAGCGCTGGAGGTGCCAGGATATTGTTTCTATGATGATGAAATAGATTACTGCCCACTGAGTTGCGCCCAGAAATTTGTAGCTGCACAGCTCTCCTAATGTGACAGAGGGAAAAGCACATTGTAATTTTGATGTACAGTCGTTTCATGAACATAGCATTAGTGCAGAACTTCAGGGGTGCCTGTATAAGCCAGAGAGTGAGGCTGAATTAAGTATGGAGTGATTCTTGAGCTAGCAGAGGTGTTGTATTAGCTGAATGGCAGAGCATGCAATTTAGAAGCTGTAGGCTCTGAGTTTTCTCTCAGCAACACTGTCTAAACATAATTAATCCGTTGCTTCTCACAGTAAGTGACACTAATTACTTGCACTCTAATTGCTATGTACGGAGTAATGTTACCCCGTTCTAAGTGCTCTGTAGAGTAGCGAATGAGATCTTTAATACATTATCATGGATTTCATGTAATTACAATTCTTTCCAATGGAGCAAAAGGAAAATATTGTAGGCTACTTCATCAGGTATCAATAAATAACTTCTATTACCACTATTAAGAAATAGTGATTGAACCTCTTCCTTATTATTAGCGTGTATGTGATTAGAACTGTGTGTAGTTGTAAGTGCCAGCCCTTGGAACTGAAAATTTGCCCTTTGCTAGCTATGTTCTTGCTAGATGATCTTCTCTTCCAAAGAAAATGATTCTAATTTATCCTAAATTTTATTAATTTCCTAAAATCAGAGACATTGAATTGACTAGATAAACAGAGAAAAAGGAAATATTAACTTCTAATCTGATTTCATCTTTAGGTTCTGTATCTTTATCTGGTTTTATTCTTTATCCTTTACACTATATTTTCCTCCCTTGTACAAGATTGACTTGTTATTTTATAGATTTTAGTGCTTAAGTATTTGAATTAGCTAAACAGTGCTTGAGCTTCTTTCTAAAACTCCTTACAAGCATTTTCGGTTCTAGAAAATTGTTCTCTAAAAACAATTTTAAATTATAGCTGAAAAGGAAAATGTTCTTGAAAGGACAACTCTAAGTTTCTTGACAAAGACAAGTTTCTTGAAAGGGAAGATTCCTTGAGTTTAAATCTTATAAGGTAAAGAACATCATGTGTGCTCTGAAGAAAGAAATGTGATGCAGTAAAGGAAAGGAAAATAACAAAGGAAAATAGGCCTCTCTTTATAATGTGCTAAGTATTAGAATGAAAGTAGGATTCAAAATTGTATGCCTTATACAACTTATTGTTTCTTCTCTTCTGACCGCCTTATGTAGATTTTAATTATTCTGGTTTTGTATGGATTTAATTTTCTCATTCTTTTGAATAATTATTTTTCATTATACGATTTATGTTGAAGAATTCCTTAGTTATTTCTCTGGGGAGTATAATTGTCTTTCTAGTGTGGTTTTTTTGATTCTGGTGTTTAGTAGCTTTTTCTTTAAGGAAACTCTAGCTCTTCCTGTATTTGCTAAGTCATTCTATAGGTTTGAGAACTTTTCTTCAACTCCTAAGTTTATGCTATGTATAAACTTTAGATTGCCTCCAAAGAAAAAAATATGACTAGTGAAGTACTTGGTATAGGGGCTAATTTAAGGATATTTCACTATAAGGACATCCTGTGGTTTATAAAATTTGTTTATTGGGAATATTTATTTCTCTCTTCGTTAGAAATGTAAATGACTGAAAAAACTTGTAAATTGAATTTTATTTTCTAAAATGTTTTTAGCTTTTGAAAGAGGAAAAACTTGTTGAAATTATAGGCAGAAAAGAAAAAGTTTCCATCTTCTCCTATTCCTATCATTAATGTATATATTTAAACAAAAATTAATTTTAATTATTTCCTTTTCTACTATGTAATGCTGTTTCTAGATATGCCCCATGCTTTTCTTAACTTCAAAAACCTGCTTCCAGCTCTTCATATTTCTATTATTAATTGAATATATTTACACCAAAGTTAATTTTGTGTCCTTTCTTAATCACTATCTGTATTGCATGTGCTCCTTCTAACTGCTTTACCTAAAATGGCTTCTTTTCTCACCACCCTTCTAAACTGCCCCCATCCTGCATCACTTCGTTACTCTTCATGGTACCATTACAATGGAAATAGTGTGGTTTTTTTTAAAAAGACAACATCAACAATATAACTGACGCCTAGGAGGAAGAGATATCTGGCCTGAAGTCTTCACTGCATCAATGCATGTCACTTTCAGTTTCTTCATCTGAAACAGGGACATAAAACCTGAGTGACGTGGATAATTTCCTAACACAAAAATTTACCAAAACTGACTCAAGTAGAGAGAAAATTGAAACAGTCATTTGAACAGGAAAAAAAGTTTTTATGGAGCAACCCATATAAAGTTTTAGAGGATAATTTGATGAAACCTTTAAAAAACAGATTTTTCAATGCTATTCTAACTATTCCAGAACATAAAAAAGATAGAAAATGACCCCAAGTTGGATAAAGACTGAATAAAATAGGATATATAATTATCACATTAAGTTTAAGAAGACATCCATTACCTCACGTGGTCATCACTTTTGTGTGTGTGTGTGTGGTGAGAACACTAAGGGTCTTCTCTCTTCACAAATTTCAAGTATAGAACATAGTATTACTAATTATAGTCATCATATTTTACATTTGATCCCCAAAACTGATTCATCTTATGACTGAAAGTTTGTATGCTTTGATGAAGGTCTCCCCATTTCCCCCACCCCTCAGTCTCTGGCAGCCATCATTCTACTCTCTGTTTCTATGAATTTGACTTTTTTTAAAAAAAAAGATTCCACGTATGAGTGAGATCATATGTATTTGTCTTTGTCTGACTTATTTCACTTAATATAATGTCTTTCATATTCTTCCATGTTGTTGTAAATATCAAGATTTCCTGGGAGGGTGCGCTTGGCGGCGGCGGCGGGAGCTGCGGAGTCGGGAATCAAAACAAAGGGCCTGGGGGGGTGGGGGGAAGGCGGTGGGGCCGGAATGTGAGCGGAGGTGGAGCCGGCGGCTGAGGGTGGAAGAATGAAAGAAAAGAAAGATGAAAGAATGTTGAACCACTTTGTATGGCTGTATGATGGAAGGAAACGGAACTGAGAACTCCTGCAGTAGAACACTTGGATGGCTTCAACAAGATAATGATGCTAAGCCATGGCTTTGGAAATTCTCTAATTGCTTTTCTCGTCCTGAGCAAACATTGCCACTTAGTCCCCAAACGAAAGATTACATGGAGAGCAAGAAAGTTGCTGTGGAATTAAAGGATGTACCATCTCCCCTTCATGCTGGCTCTAAACTTTTTCCAGCAGTCCCACTTCCAGATATCCATTCTCTTCAGCAACCTAAAATACAGCTTTCAGCTGTCCCCAAAGTAAGCTGCTGTGCCCATTGCCCTAATGACCCCTCCACTTCGCCAATGCGTTTTGGTGGTGGCGGTGGCGGAGGGACTGGTAGCTTGATTCCCCCAGGCGCACTGTTAGACTCGCAAAGCACCAGGACAGTCACGTGTCAGGTGGGGTCAGGGTTTGCTTTCCAGTCTGCATCTTCACTCCAGAGTGCCTCAGCTAGGAACAATTTGGCCAGCGTTGCAAGTGACTTTCCCAGCATGTGTCTAGAAAGTAATCTCTCTCCCTGCAAACACCTGCCCTGTTGTGGAAAGCTCCATTTCCAGTCATGTCATGGTAATGTGCACAAGCTGCATCAGTTTCCAGCTCTCCAGGGCTGCACCTCCTCCGCTGGCTATTTCCCCTGTTCTGATTTCCCAAGTGGGGCTCCCGGGCACTTGGAAGAGCACATTTCACAGTCGGAGCTAACGCCTCACTTATGCACCAACTCTTTGCACCTAAATGTGGTACCTCCGGTTTGTTTAAAGGGCTCACTTTACTGCGAAGACTGCCTCAACAAGCCGGCAAGAAATAGTATAATTGATGCTGCTAAAGTCTGGCCAAATATACCACCTCCAAATACTCAGACTGCACCTGTTACTATTTCTCTGTGTAATGGCTGTGGAACCAAAGAAACAGGGAAGGAGACCACGTTGTTATTGGCGACCAGTCTAGGCAAAGCTGCTTCGAAATTTGGGTCACCAGAAGTTGCACTAGCCGGACAGGTGCTAGAAAACTTACCCCCCATTGGAGTTTTTTGGGATATTGAAAATTGCTCAGTCCCCTCTGGCCGCTCAGCTACTGCAGTTGTACAGAGAATTCGTGAGAAGTTTTTTAAAGGCCACAGAGAAGCAGAATTCATTTGTGTGTGTGACATCAGTAAAGAAAACAAAGAAGTTATTCAAGAGCTGAATAATTGCCAGGTAACCGTTGCCCACATCAATGCTACTGCAAAGAACGCTGCTGACGACAAGCTCCGCCAGAGCCTCCGAAGGTTTGCAAATACTCACACTGCTCCCGCCACTGTGGTTCTTGTGTCAACTGATGTCAATTTCGCATTGGAACTTAGTGACCTGAGACACAGGCATGGTTTCCACATAATTTTGGTCCATAAAAACCAGGCCTCAGAAGCACTGCTGCACCATGCTAATGAGCTGATCAGATTTGAAGAATTCATTTCCGAACTGCCCCCCAGGTTACCAGTAAAAATGCCATGCCACACTCTGCTCTATGTTTATAACCTACCAGCAAATAAAGATGGCAAGAGCATCAGCAACAGGCTCAGACGCCTGTCCGATAATTGTGGCGGGAAAGTGCTAAATATCACAGGCTGCAGCACAATCCTCCGCTTCATAAACCGAGATAGTGCAGAACGGGCTCTGAAGCGAATGGAAAATGAAGATGTCTTTGGTAATAGGATCATCGTGTCATTTACTCCAAAAAGTGGAGAACTCTGTGAAACAAAGAGTTCAAATGCAACTGCTGATAAAGCGAAGTCTCCCAAAAAACTTAAGAATCCAAAATTGTGCCTCATCAAAGATACAAGTGAACCATCTTCCAGTGCCAAAGCCGCACCTGGAAAAGGGTCGCAGGCAAATTCTGGATCTGCTACCAAAAATACCAATGTTAAAAGTTTACAGGAGCTATGCCGCATGGAGTCGAAGACTGGCACTCGAAGCAGTGAGCCCCAGCAAGGCCACCTGAGGCCGGTGGCACCTCCTCACAGAAATTCAAGTGCTGCAGCGCCCACACCTAAAACCTCGGGGGTGGCAGAATCCGTTTACAAAACCAATCCAAAAAAAGAGAACCTCAGCACCCGCAGTGTTACCAGTTCTCCTGTAGAGAAAAAAGATAAAGAGGAGACTCTGTTCCAAGTGAGTTACCCGTCTGCTTTTAGCAAGTTGATCGCATCCAGGCAAGTGGGTCCTCTGCTCACGCCTCAGTCTTGGTCTTCTCGGAGTATGTCTCCAAACCTCTTAAACAGAGCATCCCCACTTGCTTTCAATGCTGCAAATTCGAGCATTGGTGCCGACTGCCCAGACCCATTTGCAAATGGTGCTGACATCCAGATCAGCAACCTAGACTACAGATTGTCCCGGAAGGAGCTGCAGCAGCTCATGCAGGAAGCGTTTTCTAGACACGGCAAGGTGAAGAGTGTTGAGCTCAGCCCCCATACAGATTATCAGCTCAAAGCTGTTGTTCAGATGGAAAACTTACAAGAAGCAATCAGTGCGGTGAATAGCCTCCACAGATACAAGATTGGCAGCAAGAAGATCCTGGTCTCACTTGCCACAGGAGCTGCTAATAAATCACTCTCTTTACTGAGTGCAGAAACAATGTCCATTCTTCAGGATGCTCCCGCCTGTTGTCTGCCTCTTTTTAAATTTACAGATATCTATGAAAAAAAGTTTGGACACAGGTTGAATGTGTCAGATTTGTATAAACTAACAGACACAGTCGCAATCCGTGAACAAGGAAATGGCAGACTGGTGTGTCTCTTACCCAGCAGTCAGGCCCGCCAGAGCCCCTTGGGGTCTTCCCAGTCACATGACGGCTCCTCAACAAACTGCAGCCCAATTATATTTGAAGAGTTAGAATATCACGAGCCTGTCTGCAGGCAGCACTGTCCCAATAAGGATTTCAGTGAACATGAATTTGATCCAGACTCTTACAAGATTCCTTTTGTGATTCTCTCGCTGAAGACGTTCGCGCCCCAGGTTCATAGTCTTCTGCAGACACACGAGGGCACCGTGCCTTTATTAAGTTTTCCAGATTGTTATGCCGCAGAGTTTGGTGAGCTAGAAGTAGTGCAGGAAGACCGCGGCGGGGGTGTTCCCTTGGAACACCTCGTCACCTGCGTGCCAGGTGTGAACATCGCCACTGCACAGAATGGCGTCAAAGTAGTTAAGTGGATTCACAACAAGCCCCCGCCTCCAAATACAGATCCTTGGCTTCTGCGTTCTAAAAGTCCTGTGGGTAACCCCCAGCTGATCCAGTTCAGTAGAGAAGTGATCGATTTACTGAAGAGCCAGCCATCCTGTGTCATACCGATTAGTAATTTCATCCCATCTTACCACCATCATTTTGCAAAGCAATGCCGGGTATCAGACTATGGATATTCCAAGCTGATCGAATTGTTAGAAGCAGTGCCTCATGTGTTGCAGATTCTTGGAATGGGCTCCAAACGCTTGCTGACCCTTACCCATAGGGCCCAGGTGAAGCGCTTTACTCAGGATTTACTAAAACTTCTCAAATCCCAAGCCAGCAAACAAGTCATTGTGAGAGAATTCACGCAGGCTTATCATTGGTGTTTCTCAAAGGACTGGGATGTCACCGAATATGGTGTTTGTGAGTTGATTGATATCGTATCAGAGATTCCAGACACAACCATCTGCTTGTCCCAGCAAGATAATGAAATGGTGATTTGTATCCCCAAAAGAGAACGTACCCAGGATGAAATAGAAAGGACAAAACAGTTCTCCAAGGATGTTGTGGATTTGCTGCGACACCAACCCCATTTCCGGATGCCCTTTAATAAATTTATCCCCTCTTACCATCACCACTTTGGCCGGCAGTGCAAACTCGCATATTATGGGTTTACCAAACTACTCGAACTTTTTGAAGCCATACCTGATATTTTACAAGTATTGGAATGTGGAGAAGAAAAAATCCTCACTTTGACAGAGGTCGAACGGTTCAAAGCTCTAGCTGCCCAGTTTGTTAAACTCCTTCGGTCCCAAAAAGATAACTGCCTTATGATGACAGATCTGCTTACAGAATATGCTAAGACTTTTGGTTACACATCTCATCTCCAAGACTACGATGTCAGTTCAGTTTCGGCTCTAACACAGAAACTCTGCCATGTTGTAAAGGTTGCTGATATGGAATCTGGCAAACAGATTCAGCTGATCAACCGCAAGTCTCTGCGTTCTCTCACTGCCCAACTGCTGGTATTGCTGATGTCTTGGGAGGGAACTGACCATCTTTCTGTTGATGAGCTCAAGAGACACTATGAAACCACCCACAGTACTCCTCTCAACCCCTGTGAATATGGGTTCATGACTTTGACCGAACTTCTGAAGAGTCTGCCTTACTTAGTTGAGGTATGAATGGTAATGGTTCTGGAACCACCGTAATGAAAACTGTTGTATTGGGTGTTTATAGATCACCAAATGGTCTAAATTAAACTGATTGGTCATTTTATAGACAAACAGACAGAGGCATTGGCAGGTGCAGGCACCCTGCCCAAACAAGTGACAAGCCAGGATGAAAGCCCTGGCCTCCAGATTCTTAGACTGGGGTGCCTTTTTCCTGTACCAGGCTAGATTCTGCTGCTGTTACCTCTTTCTGAAGGAGGTTGCTTATGTGGTGGTCTGTCAGTCAGATGCAGGGCAGAAAGGAAGGTTTGACTGGCTGGTCACCAGGTGGCCTTTCAAGAATCACAGTTCGGGGGACTTCCCTGGTAGTGCAGTGGTTAAGAATCCGCCTGCCAATGTAGGGGACATGGGTTTGATCCCTGGTCTGGGAAGATCCCACATGCCGCGGAGCAAATAAGCCCATGAGCCACGACTACCGAGCCTGCGCCCTAGAGCCTGTGAGCCACAACTACTGAAGCCCATGCGCCTAGAGCCCATGCTCCGCAACAAGAGAAGCCACCACAATGAGAAGCCCACGCACCACAACGAAGAGTAGCGCTGGCTCGCCGCAACTAGAAAAAGCCCGCCCTCAGCAACGAAGACCCAATGCAGCCGCCATAAATAAATAAATAGATAAATAAATCTTAAAAAAAAAAAAAAAAAAAAAGATTTCCTTATTTTTATGGCTGAATAACATTTCCTTGTATATATAGATATACATACCACATTTTTTTCATCCATTTATCTATCAACAGACCTCTTGTTTTTTTGATAATAGCCATCCTAACAGGTGTAAGGTGATATTTCATTGTGGCTATGATTTGCATTTCCCTGATGATTAGTGATGTTAAGCACATTTTCATGTGCCTATTGGTCATTTGTATGTCTCCATTAGAAAATGTCTATTCAGGTTCTTTGCCCACTTTTAAATAAGATTTTGTTGTTGTTGTTGAGTTGTATGAGTTTCTTATATATTTTAGATATTAATCCCTTATCAGGTACAGGGTTTGGAAATATTTTCTCCCATTCCATAGGTTGCCTTTTCATTTTGTTGATTGTTTTCTTTGCCATGCAGAAGCTTTTTAGTTTGATGTAGTCCCATTTATTTATTCTTGCTTTTGTTGTGTGTGTATTTAATGTCATATCTAAAAAGAGTATTGCCAAGACCAATATCAAGGAGATTTTCCCCTATGTTTTATTCTAGGAGTTTCACAGTTTCAGATCTTACATTTAAGTCCTTACTCCATTTCAAGTTAATTTGTATGTGGTATAAAATAGGAGTTCAGTCTCACTCCTTTCAACAGCACATTAAAAGATTATACATCATGATCAAGTTGGATTTATCCCTGGGTTACAAGATGGTTCAACATATGAAATCAATCAATGTGATACACCACATTAACAGAATAAAGGATTTAAAATCTCTCAATACATGCAGTGAAAGCATTTGACAAAACTTAATATTCTTGCACAATAAAAACTCTCAACAAATTACGTATAGAAAAATGTACCTCAACATAATAAAGGTCACACATGACAAGCCCACAGCTAACATAATACTCAATGGTAAAAAGCTTAAAGCTTTCCTCTAAGATTAGGACCAAGGCAAGGATGTCCATTCTAGCCACTTCTATTCATCATAGAACTAGAAGCCAGTGCAATTGGGTAAGAAAAATAACTAAAAGGCATACAAATTGGCAAGGCAGAAGTAAAATTGTCTCTGCAGATGGCATGATCTTATATATGGAAAACCCTAAAGACTCCACCAAAAAAATGTTGGAATTAATCAATTTAGTAAACTTGCAGGACAAAAATCAGCATACAAATATTAGTTATGGTCCTTTGCACTACCAACGAACTATCAGAAAGGGAAATTAAGGACTTCCCTGGTAGCGCAGTGGTTAAGAATCCACCTGCCAGTGCAGGGGACATGGGTTCAATCTCTGGTCTGGGAGGATCCCACATGCTGCAGAACAACTAAGTTGTGTGCCACAACTACTAAGCCTGCATTCTAGAGCACGCGACCCACAACTACTGAGCCCGTGTGCCACAACTACTGAAGCCTGCGTGCCTAGAGCCCGTGCTCCACAACAAGAGAAGCCACCACAATGAGAAGCCTGCATACCACAATAAAGAGTAGCCCCCTCTGGCCGCAACTAGAGAAAGCCCGTGTGTAGAAATGAAAACCCAATGCAGCCAAAAATAAAATAAATAAAATAAATTAATTAATTAAAAAGAAAAGAAAGGGAAGTTAAGAAAGCAATCCTACTTACAATAGTATCAAAATAATAAAATACCTAGGAAGTAAAAGACCAGTACACTGAAAACTATAAAATGTCAATGAAAGAAACTGAAGAAGACACAAATAAATGGAAAGATATCCTGTGTTCATAAACTGGAAGAATTAATATTGTTAAAATGTCTATATTTCCCAAAGAAATGTATCCTTATGAAACCCCTATGAAAACTTCAATGGCATTTTTCACAGAAATAGTAAAAACAATCCTAAAATTTATATAAAATCGCAAAAGACCCTGAATAGCCAAAGCAATTTTGACAAAGCTGAGAGCATCATACGTCCTGATTTCAGACTATATTACAAAGCTATAGTAATCAAAACAGTATGGCACTGGCATTAAGAAAAGACACATGGACCAATGAAACAGAATCCAGAGCCAGAAATAAATGCACACATATACAGTCAGCTAATCTTTCATATGGGTGTGAATAACATATAATGGGGAAATGATAATCTCTACAATAAATTGTATTAAGAAAACTGAGTATCACCTGCAAAGTAATTATTGATTTATTTTGTTTCTTTGTTTATTTAGAATGGTACAATCTGATTCCAAAGATTTGAAAAGGTAAACAAATAGCCAGAAAACATCTTTTAAAAAAAGCAATCTAAGAATTCCTTTATAACCCTGTAATGGAGATAGCCTTTCGACCTTCTGAATCAAAATCCAGATGTCATAAAAGAAAAAAATTGACAATTCAAATACATAAAAATAAAAATGCATGGGGCAAAATAAACACCAGAGCAAATGATAAGCTCAGAAATAATAGTTGCAACCCATATTACTGGAAAAAAAGCTAATTTTCATATTTCAAGCACTCTAAAAATCCATAAGAAAAAATACTGATTCTTGTCCCAAAAGGACAAAAAATTTGAACAGACATCTAAACAAATGGCTTTTAAACTTATAAAAAGAGACTCAACCTCACTCATGGTAAAAGACATGGAAAATTAAAATTGTAATGGAATATATATTTTTTTAAAATTTCACATAAATAAAAATCCAAAAGTAGACCATACATTCTGTTGGTGAGATTGTGGGAAATAGGTATTCTGCTACATTTGATGAGCGTTTACATTAGTTCAACCCCATGAAGGACAGTTTGACAATATTAATAGACATTACAAATACATATATTTTTAGCTCCAAATTCTACTTTGAATATTTGGGCTATTGATGTACTTAAATAACTACCAAATAAAGCATATGCAAGATTATTCATTGCAATACAGTTAAGACTGGAATCCATCTAAATGTCCCTATATAGGTGACTAGTGAGATGGTACACCCATTCTAATAGGTAAAAAGGAGCCATAAAAAGAATATAGGAATTCTCCATAATTTGATATGAGAAGTATCTAATTTACATTTTTAAGTTAAAAAAAGCAAAATGTAAATACTGTATGACGTATGCTATCTTTTGGATACAATAATAATAAATATTTATATTTATTGTGTAATGAAACCCTGTATAAACATAGAAGAAACTAAATAACAAGGGTTACTTTGTTGAGGGTGACAGTGGGGTCACCCCCCCCCCGACAGTACAGCAGGGTATGAACTAAGCAGAACTGTGAGCCTCAGATGGGAGTGAGAATTTTTACTCTAGACTTTTTAGTATGTTTTTAGTTTTAAAAC
The DNA here is from genome assembly GCF_965194825.1 of Balaenoptera physalus. Classification (NCBI taxonomy): domain Eukaryota; kingdom Metazoa; phylum Chordata; class Mammalia; order Artiodactyla; family Balaenopteridae; genus Balaenoptera; species Balaenoptera physalus. The sequence continues at coordinate 70,631,721 of NC_138892.1, forward strand.
ACGTGACTGTATTAACTATTCAAAATTAGTTGAAAATTTAATTAACATTATAAAATATTTACCATAAGGAAAGAATGTTTTAACTCAGTTGTGCAAAATAATAATAGCAAGACACTTTGAATGAGTCAAAGTGATTATATCAAGGAGCTTGCCTGTGACTTTGTAAATGCTAGAATCCCCTTGGCCATGGTTTTCCCCATTTTCATCCAGTGGTTGTTGGAGCCCAGAATGGAGATGAAGTTTGTATGCAGAGCCAGGCCAGGCTACATTGAGAAAGAATTGTCATGGGGCTGGAATATCTGCAAGAAAAGAGTAAGAGTGTCTCCCCACTCAGAAAGAGCAAGGAGAGCTGTTTAATGTGTTTGTTTTGTTTTGTTTCACTGAGCTATGAGATACCTCCTGGGAACTTCTTCTACATTGGTTCCTTTAGGGTAGGACTAGATAAAATGGATTTTCTTACAATTACGGTGACCTCTGTTTTTAGTGTCATGCTCACATCACATGGCCTAGTTAAATCTGGATTATCAGCTATTGGCATAATGTGTGGCAGCAAAGAGGAGAGAACAGATTAAGCCATCAAGGTCTGAGGACCAGAAAAAGTCCAAGGTTCAGAGTCTGAAGCTGCTCAGAGAGGTTTTTGTTTTCTTTACACGATGAAGATCTATTTACCAAGAAGGCACAGATGATTCAAGTGAGACAATCTGTTTAGTTCTATTTGACTTTGTAGACAAGGGAGGGAAGCAGGTGTGGGGTGGGGGAAGTCCTTGTTTTTCTCTCTTTTTCCTTGAAATGCTCATTTGCTCCCTTCCATTAAATTTGTATCCAGATCCTGGTCTTATATCTTTCCTTGAAAGTCTTCTCATCTCTTATTTATCTTTTTTCCAACTACTTGATTTGGACCTGATCTTCTATGGTGGATGTGTGGGAGTCATCAAGTTTTCTAGGTATACTTCTCCAAAGGACAGCAATGTTATCATCACCAGTCTCATAAGTGAAGAATAATAATTTATATGTACACAAGCATCTTCGGTGCATATTATTGGCTCTCGATAAAAGGCAAATAGTAATGATAAACCTTGAAATACGCTTTTCGAAGATACCAGACAGCAAACTGCATGAGCCATTTTGAAAACAGATTCAAAGGGAGATGTCTTGAACTTTCATTTCCCGTCTGCTGGGTTTCTTTGAAGTGAGAGTTAACCCTGACATGAAACAGCTCCAGAAACTGAGCCATGCCCAGTTGTTTTTGGCCTGATAATTCCACCCCTACTGATGATTCCCACACACAACTGGGTGCCTTTGATGACTCACTCTTCTCCTCTTGGACATAGGCCTCCAGACTTTTATGCACTTCCTATACAGCCTCCTTGGAAGAAAAAAGGAATAGCTTAACTTAACAAATAAAATCAAATGAATTATCTGCTCCCTTTCTAACCCAAGCCCTTTCTTACAGAACATTCCCTCCCTTCTTTGTTCTTGTTTGTAGTAGAGCTCTTCTAATTCAGAATCTGCTATTCAACTAAAATAGAGACTTCATCTTCTGGGTGGCAGAAAGCAGAAGGAAGATGTTGTATAAATAACCCAGGAAGAGTGATTCAAAGCTGTTTTTTTATTTTTTTGAGGACAAAATAAGAAAAAAAAATATTTTGTTTGTAAAAACTATGGAATTTGGTGAAATGTCTTTAAGACTAAAACCTATTCTTATGCAACCTTGTTGAGGGCTGAGGTCCTGAGGTAGAATGCTGATTTGAGAAGAATCCCCAAACTGCCTCTTTTTTTTTTTTTTTTTTTGGCCACAAACACTATTCTTTAAAAATTCTGCTTACCTCCTGCTTGGAAAAGACTAATCCTCAAAAAGCAAAACATGTTTCTATAGGGAACTCTGTTCCGAAAATTATTTTAAATCAGGGTCAAAGTGATTTCCTATAGGAGAACTAAATGACTCCCTTTTGAAATCAATTTTTATTTTCTTCTATTATTAAAGAGTGAATTTTTAGTACAAAAAAAATCAATGAATGTGAAGTTTGTATATTAAAGTTATATTTCAATCATGCACACCAGGAGCTCCATCTTCTCATTTCAGTCTCAAATGCATAAAATGGATATATTATTTTAAAAATATGCTTATTTTTCTCTTTTTTAATATCCACACTGACTTTATGGAGCTTTTATACGTGTGCTTTATTTTATTTGGTAATAGGCAAAGAAAAAATACTTACTTTTTTTAAGTGAAGAAATTCAGTTTCTCAAGATACAGGTCCTATATAGTCAAATATAGTCTAAAAGTCCTATAAAAATCTCTACAAATGTTCCAGTTCTGTATTGTTTTATGTCTTTGGCCACTGAGACTGAATAAATATTTAAAAGATTCTTCTCTTGGGAATTCTCTGGAGTCCAGTGGTTAAGACTTAGCACTCTCACTGCTGGGGCCCCAGGTTCGATCCCTGGTTGGGGAAATAAGATCCTACAAGTCGGGCAGCCAAAAATAAATAAAAATAAACAAATAAACAAACAAATAAATAAATAAATAATTCTTCTCTCAAATGAAATACTGGATTTAATGTGGCAGGTTGTTACATAACCATCTATATTAACATACTGTTATATACCTACTAATAAATAGTTATTTGATGCACACAATTGACTTATTCTCTAATCATTTGATGTATTTTATGTTGGTTTCCCCAGTAAGATGATAGCCCTCTGCAGTCAAAATGCCATGTCTTATGCTTCTGTCTCTTAGAGAACCTGACATAGCATTGAAGAGCAGAAATTGAATAAACACAGAATCACGATACCTCTGTTCAACCCCTAATACTGTCCCTTACTACCATTCAGATTCCTTGACTCTAAAATGGAAATGCATATCTACTGAACAGGGTTGATGAGACAGTTGATGTTAAAGGGCTTCATGAACTGTAAAGTTCTAAACAAAAGTTTTGTTGACCCCCCAAAGGGTGTGTAGCAGTCAGCTAGATGAAAGCTTCGAAAAAGAGGGGCATCTGGGCAGCAAGCGAAAGAGAAGGAAGTGACCAACCTCAGCTCTCAGCCCTGAGTGTTTCCCGACCAGTTCTTTCAAAGCTAAGTCCCTGTCTGAGGTTCATGCTGATGCTCTGGCCTCTGCTTGAAATAACATCCCTTTGTCTCCATGGGCTAAATCTATGGGCAGGTTACTGTTGGTCAGTCTCCTCGTCCCAGAACGTTGTCAGACTCAGTGTTTTGCAGGCATCTGTGTCTCCTTTTGCTTCTTCTTCAGCCTCATGCACAGGCGGTGCTGCTGCTCATTTGAATATTTCCATAGCTATTCCCTCCTTTCCTTACTCACAGTTACCATCTTAGCCCCAAATCTTGGCACTTCATATAGAGAATGGAAGAGATTCCAGAAGAATAGAAATAGGCAAATGTCCTCCCCCCACAAAAGAAGTAGAAAGAGTCATAAACAGATTTTGGTGATGTTAATGTCAACTCTGCTCCCAAAGTTCTAGAATTTAGTATTAAAAAATTAGTGAGTAACCACCTAAAAAGGGAAATGATCTGATGTTCTTCCTAACACTACTGGCTGGCAATGTGTGAGAGGCTGTGGGTGAAACCGTATACACATCCCTGTGTCCCCTTCCTTTGAAATAAAAGCTTTTTGCCTTAGTTTCCCAGGCCTCCCTTGAGTCTCAAAAGGCTGACTCAAAAGTTAATGATTGGGAAATGTGAAGATGTAGAAACAAAGGATAGCTGTTGGGCTAGTAACAATTTAGACTATAAACCCGCCACATAGCAGAAACACCGAACTCACAGTTCCCTGAAAGATATAGATAAAGGCCTGGCACCCATTCCTAAGTTGTTTTTACAGGAAGCAGACTCTCTCCAGATGAAAACTGATGACTGCAAGAACATAGACCCTAGATTGGTTGAAACCAGAAGGTTGATGATGCTTGAAACTTCACCTTGATGCCAACCAATCCAAGAATTGTGCAGGAGCTGATCATGCACCCTGCAGCCCCCTCCCTCACCTTGCCTTTAAAAACCCTTCTCTGAAAGCCACTGGAAAATTTGGGTCTTTTGAGCTTGAGCTGCCCTTTCTCCTTGCTTGACTCCCTGCAATAAACGCTGCACTTTCCTTCCCCACAACCTGGTGTCAGTAGATTGGCTTTACTGTGCATGGGCGAAGGGACCCAAGTTTGGTTCGGTAACATAGGGACTTTGTATGTGAACTCAGCATTTGACAGAACTCATTCTCTCAAATCACATGAATTAAATACCTGCTTTGTGTTTTGCAGATATAGAGGTCAATACATTCTTTATGCTTAATAGGCTCACAGTCTAATGAAAAACAGATTCATAACATGTAATATGCTACAGATGAATGTAGCATGATCTGAAGAGTTTCAGGGAGTGATATTTCAGGGAGGGGTGTGTGATATTGTAGGCACCCAGGAGAGAAGTTTACACTGCTAGGACCAGGGATCAGGGAAGATTTTCAGGTAGAGGGGATGCCAAAAGAAAGGTAAGAATTCATCAGAAGAATGGATTTAGATGAAGAGAGGGTATTCCAGCCAGAGAGGGGAGCATAACCAAAGGCAAGGAGGCACATTCTGGCGTGGGCATACAAACTATAAGCAATTCAGTGTTCCTGGAGTCCACAGTTCCCAACAAGGGAACACACCTGGCGGGGCGGGCAGGAAAGGGCTTACTTCTTTCATGATATTCTGAAGTCAAAGTGGAAAGACACAGACTACAAGTGAGGAAAATAGAATGGATTAGTATCCTGTAGAAAACCTCTGTTAAAGATTAATGACAAGGACAGACAATTTTGTGGGGATACACTACAGGACAGTTTTTAGCTCTGTTGATATGTACGTTGAATCAACAATTATTTACTAAGCACCTAGCATGTACTAGACCCTGATATTAAAATGGTATGGAAGAAAGAATCCTTACCCTCAGGGATTTTACAGTCTAGCAAGAAGCCTGTTCAATACAGTTTGCCAGTGATTTAAATTGAACTAATGAAGGCAGGTAAGTAAAACTGGAGGAAGTAATTTATGTGACAGAGCATCTCTGGTGTCCCCAAATGCCCTGATGGGCTGCGCTGACAGGCTGACTCTAATCAGGCAGTTAGGAATAACAAGTGTTGACTATTTCTGACCAATGGAATACTAAGCTCAATCTGAAAGGCCCTCTTTCCACCAAAATATTAGGACCTAGAGAACTCCTTTACTCTCACAGAAAGAGATACACAGGGACACCATTCATACAGCACTCAGAGAGGCACTGAAAGCTACTAGAGAGAAAGAAACCATTTAGGGTCACATTCTTATTATCAACTTTTATCCAGCATAATAATGGTGCATAATGATGGTTACCACTTACCTAAACTAGAAAATATAACATGACTTTTAGTTAAACATAGCAAACTGTATTGAGTTGTTTTAGTCCCTCTGAAAACTCTGCTAAAGTAATAAAAAGTGATAGGCCAGAGACAGGGAGAGAGTAGGGTATGGGACCGCTCTTTCTTTTTTTAAACCTTCAAGAACCTTTGATATTTAAATTATATGCATGATATAAAACTGAAAACTAAGTAATAAAAGAACATATTAGCATAATGCCAGTTACATTATATCCTTTCTTCCCATGTTTCTTCTTTTCCTCCACCAAGGAAGGAAGAGAAGTTCATAGAATAGGAAGTTCATAAAATTATTTTAATAAGCTGTTGGTAGGTTGGATGCACAGGCCAAATAATGTTATTTTCCTCCAATTTTAATTATTAAAATGTAGCAAGTAATATCAAATATTAATCAAATGTAATAACATTAGAATGTAGCCATTATTATTAAAATTCCTCTGGTTTTACATCAGTATGTATACACACATAAACATGTATGTGTGTATATTTATACACTTGGATGTATTCAATATTAGTACCTTTTACTCTGATTGATATGTTGTGGGGAAGCACTTGGAATCTAATATTTAACACAGCCCTCAGGTTATTTCTATGCAAGTAACCTGTGTTACTCATTGGGAGAAATACTGCTTAGGAATTTTATCCTGAAGGTGAACTTGTTTCAAAATGAGTCAACAGCATGAAATTTTAGTTATCTATTTGTTCATTAATTTGTTTATTATTGACACAGAGTTATATACAATAAAATGCACAGAGCCTTGGATGTTCAGGTTGATCAATTTCAGTAATTGTACAACCCCATGTAACTATAACTAAATAAAAATATAGACATTTTTCCTTCCCTCAGAAAATTCCTTTCAGTCAGTTCACCCTACCACCCCTGCTTTCTGGTTTTTAAAAGCATAGATTAGTTTTGCCTATTCTTGGGCGTAACATAAATGACTCATACAGTTTTTTTGTCTGACTTCTTAATGTGTATAAGATTCATCCATGTTGCTGCAAGCAGCTGTAATTTAGACAATTTTTTTTTTAATTACTGAGTTGTATACCACAATTTGCTTATCCATTTTCTTATTGATCAATATTTGGGTTGGTTACCAGTTTGAGGTTGCTGTGAATAGGCTGATATGAACATTCTTGGGTCAACACCTAGATGTGGAATTTTTGAGCACAGTATTTAACTTTACAAGAAACTGTTAAACAGTACTCCCAAGTGATTGCACCATTTGTATATTCTACCAGCAATATATGAATGTTCCAGATGGTCCAAATCTTCAACAATATTTGTTACTGTCAGTTGCCTTAGCTCTGGCTGCTATAAAAAAATATTGTAGACTCAGTGGTTTAAATAACAGATATTTATTTTTCACAGTTCTGGAGGCTGGAAGTCCAAGGTCAGGGTTCCAGCATGGTCCAGTTTTGGGTGAGGGCCCTCTTCCTCGCTTGCAGTTGGCTGCTTTCTTGCTGTGTCCTCATGCGGTGGAGAGAGAGAGAGCTCTGGTCTCTCTTCCTCTTCTTATAAGGGCACTAATTCCATAATGAGGGTTCCACTCCAAAGACCTCATCTAAACCTAATTACCTACCAAAGACCTCACCTCCAAACACCATCACATCGGGGATTAGGGCTTCAGCATATGAATTTGGGGAGAACACAGCCATTCAGTCCATAACATCAGTCTTTTTGATTTTAGCAATTGTAGCAAATTGCTAATTTACTACAATTAATTTGTGTTTTAATTTGCATTTCTCTGATGGCTAATGATGTTAGGCACCTTTCAATAGGCTTACTGGACATTCTTTTATTTTCTTTTGTAAAGTATCTTTTCAAGGCTTCTGCCCATTTTTTTACATTGGATTTTTGTATTTTTATCACTGACTTACAGGAGTTCTTTATACATTTTGTATAAAAGCTTTTGTCAGATAAATGTTTTGGAAATATTTTCTACCAGTCTTGGTGAAATCCAATCTACCAATTATGGTTGCTGTTTTTTGGTGTGTGTGTGCATGTGTGTGCGTGTGTGTGTACAGTCTAAGAAATTTTTGCCAACCTCAAGGTTGCAAATATATTCTATTTATCTTCTTTTAGAAGTTTTGAGCTTTTATTTTTTACATTTAGGTCTACGAGTCATCTCAACTTTTTCTGTATAAAGTGAGGTAAGGATTGAGATTTATCCCCCTCCCCCCCCCATAAAGTTAATAAATTGTTTCAGAACCATTATTGGAAAAACTTCTTTTATTGAACTGACTTGGTGCTTTTGATGGTAATTAAGAGAGAATATATGTGTAGTTCTATTTCTAGTTTCTTTATGTCTTCTATTGACCTATTTGTCTATCCTTATGCCAATATCACACTATCTTGGTTACAACAGCTTTAGAGTAAATCTTGAAATCAAGTAGTGAATGTCTTCCAATGTGTTCTTCTTTCTGAAGATTACTTTGGTTAAGCTAGATACTTTCTACTTTCATAAAAATTTTAGGATAATTTTTAGTAGATATTTTATTGAGGTATAGTTGATATACAATATTATGTATGTTACAGATGTACAACATTGTGACTCAAAATTTTTTAGTTATATTCCATTTATTTTTTATTTTTTTTAAACATCTTTATTGGAGTGTAATTGCTTTACAATGATGTGTTAGTTTCTGCTTTATAACAAAATGAATCAGCTATACATATACATATATCACCGTATGTCCTCCCTCTTGCTTCTCCCTCCCTCCCTATCCCACCCCTCTAGGTGGTCACAAAGCACAGAGCTGATCTCCCTGTGCCCTGCGGCTGCTTCCCACTAGCTATCTATTTTACATTTGGTAGTATATATTAGTCCATGTCACTCTCTCACTTTGTCCCAGCTTACCCTTCCCCCTCCCTGTGTCCTCAAGTCCATTCTCTACATCTGCGTCATTAGTTATTATAAAATATTGGCTATATTCCCTGTTTTGTACTGTATATACTTATAGGTTATTTATTTTATACATAGGAGTTTGTACTTCTTAATCCCTACCTTATTTTGCCCCGTCCACTTCCCTCACCCCACTGGTAATCACTAGTTTGTTCTCTGTATCTGTGAGTCTGTTTCTTTTGTGTTGTATTCACTACTTTGTTGTATTTTTTAGATTCAACATATAAGTGATATCATTCAGTATTTGTCTTTCTCTGTCTGACATTTCACTAAGCATAATACTTTCTTGGTCTACTCATGTTGCTGCAAATGGCAGAATTTCATTCCTTTTTATGGCTGAGAAGTATTCAATTTTGTGTGTGTATGTGTGTGTGTGTGGATACCACATCTTCTTTATCCATTCATCTCTTGATGGACACTTAGGTTGCTTTCATATCTTGGATATTGTAAATAATGCTATTATGAACATTGGTGCATATATCTTTTTGAATTAGTGTCTTCATTTTCTTCAGATGCATACCCAGGAGTGGAATTGCTGGATCATATGGTAGTTCTATTTTTAGTTTTTTGAGGAGCGTCCATACTGTTTTCCAAAGTGGCTGCACCAATTTGCATTCCTACCAACAGTGTACAAGAGTTCCCTTTTCTCTACATCCTCAGCAACATTTGTTATTTGTGTTCTTTGTGATGGTAGCCATCTGACAGGTGTAAGGTGATATTTCATTGTAGTTTGAATTTGCATTTCTCTGATGCTTAATGAAGTTGAGCATCTTTTCATATGACTGTTGGCTATCTCTATGTTTTCTTTAGAAAAATGTGTTCTGCCCACTTTTTAATTGAGTTGTTTGTTTTTTTAATGATGAGATGTATGAGCTGTTTATATATTTTGGATATTAACCCATTATTGAGCATATCATTTACAAGTATTTTCTCCCATTCAGTACATTTTGTTGTTTTGCTGATAGTTTCCTTGTCTGCGCAAAAGCCTTTAAGTTTAATTTGGTGCCATTTGTTTATTTTTGCTTTTATTGCCATTGCTTTAGGAGACAGATCCAAAAAAATATTGCTAAGATTTATGTTAACTTGTATTCCGCCCATGTTTTCTTCTAGGAATTTTATGATTTCCTAAAAACATTTAGGTTTTTAATCCATTTTGAATTTATTTTTGTATATGGTGTTAGAAACTTTTAAAATTTCATGCTTTTACATGTAACTGTCCAGTTTTCCCAGCACCACTTATTGAAGAGACTGTCTTTTCTCCATTGTATATTCTTACATTCTTTGTCACAGATTAGTTGACCATAAGAGTGTGGGTTTATTCCTGGGCTCTCTATTCTGTTCCATTGATCTATGTGTCTGTTTTTGTGCCAGTACAATGCTATTTTGATTACTGAAGCTCTGTAGTATAGTCTGAAGTCAGGGAGTGTGATAACTCCTGTTTTGTTCTTTTTCTCAAGATTGCTTTGACAATTTGGGGTCTTTTGTGATTTCATATGAATTCTAGAATTATTTGTTCTAGTTCTGTGAAAAATGTCATGGGTATTTTGATTGGGATTGCATTGAATTTGTAGATTGCTTTAGTATGGTCATTTTAAAAATATAAATTTTTCCAATCCATGAACATGGTATATCTTTCCATCTGCATCATCTTCAATTTCTTTCATCAGTGTCTTATAGTTTTCTGAGTACAGGTTATTCCAAGGTATTTTATTCTTTTTGATGAAAGAATAAGTTTTTAAATTTCTATTAAAAATCTGCTGAGATTTTAAAATTGGAATTTTATTGCACCTGTAGACTAATTTGTGAGGAAATGATCAGTGTATCACCATTGAATATGATTTTAACTGTAGGTTTTTCATAGATGCCCTGATCCAATCAAAAACATCTCCTACTCCTAGTTTGCTTAAAGTTTTTGTCATGAATGGGTGTTAAACATTGTTTCATGGTTTTTTTGCATCTATTGGGACAATCACATTATCTTTCTTATTTATTCTGTTAATGTGCTTAACTATACTGATTCACTTCTGAATGTTAAAGGAACCTGCCTTACCTTGGAAACACTGCTATATTGTGCTGTTTTATATATATATATATATGTAGCTTGATAGGGTTTTCTAACATTTTCTTATTTTTCTTTTGCCTCTGTGTTATGACAAATATTTATTTGTAACTTTATTTTCTGATAATATCTCTATCAGGTTTTCCTTTATATAAATATGCTAGTCTCATAAAGTGAGTTGGAAAGTGTTTTCTCCCTTCCTATTTTTGAAAAGGGTTTGTGTAAAATTTATATTATATTTTCCTTAAGTATGATAGAATTTACCAGTGAAGCTTCTGAACTTTGAGTTTTATTGCAGGAAGGTTTTTATTGTGAATTCAATTTCTCTAATAAATATAGATCTCTTTTGCTTTTCTAATTATTTTCGTATCTATTTTGTTTCATTATATTTTTCAAGAAATTTGCCCATTTCATCTAGATTGCTGAGTTTACTGCCATAAAGTTTTTCATAATATCTTCTAATATAATTTTAATATTTGTAGGATCAGTAGTGCTGTCCCCTCTTTCATTCCTGATATGGATACATTGATTTTCCTTGATCATTGATTTTCCTTGATCAGTCTTGATAGAGGTTTATCAGTTGTATTAATATTCCCATAAAAGGCAAATTTGAGCTTTGTAGATTTTCTTTGTCTGTTTTCTAGTTCATCGATATCCAATCTGATGTTTATTTCCTTTTTTCTATGTACTAGGGATTAATTTGCTTTTCTTTTTTAGTTTTTTAATGGTTGTATATTGTTCACAAATTTGCTAAAGTGAAAGCTAAGAGAAAATTTCCCTCTAAACACTCATTAGGTACACTTCACAAATTCTGGTGTATCATTTAGTTCAAAATGTGTTCTATTCTTTTCAGGGTTTTTTTTTTTTAATTTTCGAATTCATGGTTTTTTAGAAGTGTATTACTTAATTTTCAAAATTTGAGTATTTTCAAATATCTTATTATTACTGGTTTCTAGTTGAACTCCATTGAGAAATATACTCTTTATGATATTAGCCTTTTGAAATTTATTGTGATTTGTTTAAGGCCTATAATATGGTCTATCTTGGCAAATGTTCCAAGATAGACCATATGCACTTGAAAATAAGTGTATTCTGTGATTGTTGAATATGGTACCTTATAAATGTCAATTAGGTCATGTTGGTTCATAGTGTTGTTCAGATATTCTTAAGTATTTTTTGTCCACTTGCTCTATCAATTATTGAGAATGAATGTCAAAAACCCCAACCATGATTGTGCATTTACCTATAGCTGCCTTTATTTTTTTTCTGTCATATAATTTGATCTGTTTTTAGGTATATACATATTTTAAATTGTTACAGAACATTTCTAGAGAACACTCTTAAATGATTAGCTTTCTATAATCAATCATGAGATATTCCTATTTAATCAGTAATAAAAGATAATATCTGACGATACATCTTGTTTTGAATTCTATTTTATTGAATGTGTATATAGCCACATCAATTTCCTTACTTTTATTGTTTGCATAATATGTCTTTTTCCATCATTTTACTTTTGCATCTGTGTCTATACAACTAACGTGCATTTCTTGTGGATAGTATGTAGTTGGGTCTTCTATATACAATCTCTGCCATTTAAATAGGTAGTTGAAGTCATCTATTTAATTTAGTTCTTTATACAGTTGAGCTTGAGTCTTACAAATTTGTTTATTTTCTATTTGTCCCACTTGTTATTTGTTTCTTTGTTCTTTTCTGTTTTCCTTTTGATCAGTTAAATATTTTTATTCCATTTTATCTTCTCTGTTGACTTTTTAGCTATACCACTTTGTATTTTCTACTAGTATTTTAGAGATTATATCATATGACAGTTTAACTTCTAATAATATTCTCCTTTGTGAACAATGTAATAACCTTCTAATGGTATAATTTCATTTACTTCCTCTTCTGGCCCTTTGTGCCTGTTTGTTATATATTTTATATCTACATATGTTATAAACCCATAATATACAATTATTAATTTTTCTTTAAAGAGTCAATAATTTTCTAAAGCAATTAAGTATATACAAACATATATAATAAAGAAAGATGATAAAAATGGTCTTCTAAATTTACCCATATATTTCTGGTTCTCTTCATTGCTTCCTGAAGATCCACTCTTTTATCTGCTATTATTTTCCTTCTGCCTAAAGCCTTTCTTTTAACGCAGAGTTTCTAGAGACAGACTCAGCCTCTGTAAGCCAGAAAATGTCTTTTGTTGTGAAGAATTTTTCTAGGTATATAAGTCTAAGTTAGCAGAATTTTATTTAGCACTGTAAAGATTTCACTCCATTGATTTCTGGGCTTTACTATTTTTGATGAAAAGCTAGCCATGGTTTTATTGCTATTCTCTTAAATGTAATGTATCTTTCTTAGAGAAATTAAGGAAACACTCCCATTTTCCACTGCAACAAAAAGAATAAAATACCTAGGAACAAACCTACCTAAAGAGACAAAAGACCTGTATGCAGAAAACTATAATACACTGATGAAAGAAGTCAAAGATGATACAAACAGATGGAGAGATATACCACGTTCTTGGATTGGAAGAATCAACATTGTGAAAATGACTGTACTATCCAAAGCAATCTACAGATTCAATGCAACCCCTATCAAATTACCAATGGCATTTTTTACAGAACTAGAACAAATCATCTTAAAATTTGTATGGAAATACAAAAGACCCCGAATAGCCAAAGCAATCTTGAGAAAGAAAAATGGAGCTGGAGGAATCAGGCTCCCTGACTTCAGACTATACTACAAAGCTACAGTAATCAAGACAGTATGGTACTGGCACAAAAACAGAAATATAGATCAATGGAACAGGATAGAAAGCTCAGAGATAAACCCACACACATATGGTCACCTTATCTTTGATAAAGGAGGCAAGAATATATAATGGAGAAAAGACAGCCTCTTCAGTAAGTGGTGCTGGGAAAACTGGACAGCTACATGTAAAAGAGTGAAATTAGAACACTCCCTAACACCATACACAAAAGTAAACTCAAAATGGATTAAAGACCTAAATGTAAGGCCAGACACTATCAAACTCTTAGAGGAAAACATAGGCAGAACACTCTATGACATAAATTACAGCAAGATCCTTTTTGACCCACTTTCTAGAATAATGGAAATAAAATCAAAAATAAACAAATGGGACCTAATGAAACTTAAAAGCTCTTGCACAGCAAAGGAAACCTTAAACAAGAGGAAAAGACAACCCTCAGAATGGGAGAAAATATTTGTCAGTGAAGCAACTGACAAAGGATTAATCTCCAAAATTTACAAGCAGCACATGCAGCTCAACATCAAAAAAACAAACAACCCAATCCAAAAATGGGCAGAAGACCTAAATAGACATTTCTCCAAAGAAGACATACAGATTGCCAACAAACACATGGAAAGATGCTGAACATCACTAATCATTAGAGAAATGCAAATCAAAACCACAATGAGGTATCATCTCACACCAGTTATTTGTAGTGAAGTGGATGGACCTAGAGTCTGTCATACAGAGTGAAGTAAGTCAGAAAGAGAAAAACAAATACTGTACGCTAACACATATATATGGAATCAAAAAAAAAAAAAGGTTCTGAAGAACCTAGGGGCAGGACAGGAATAAAGATGCAGACATAGAGAATGGACTTGAGGACACGGAGGGGAAGAGGAAGCTGGGATGAAGTGAGAGAATGGCATTGACATATATACACTAACAAATGTAAAATGGGTGGCTAGTGGGAAGCTGCTGCATAGCACAGGGAGATCAGCTTGATGCTTTGTTACGACCTAAAGAGGTGGGATAGGGAGGGTGGGAGAGAGGCTCATGTGGGGGGAGAGGTGTATGGGGATATATGTATACATATAGGGAATTCACTTTGTTGTAAAGCAGAAACTAACACAACATTGTAAAGCAATTACAGTCCAATAAAGATATTTAAAACATGTATCTTTCTTCTCTGGATACTTTTATCAGCAGTTTGAGTAGGAATGTCTATATGTGATTTTTCTTTGTATTTATACCTGTTGGAATTGGGCTGAGCTATATGGATCCCTAGGTTGATATATTTCATTAATTTTGGAAAATCTTAGGTTTTTTCTCTTCAAATAGTTATTCTACACCATTCATTCTCTCCTTTACTTCTTGTTCTCCAATTATATATTGTTAAACTAATTGATATGACCCCAGAGACTTGGATTATCTTTTAAATTTTTTCCCATTTTTGTTTCTTTTAGTTTCAATGTAGATAATATCCATTGACCTGCTTTTAAATTTACTAATCTATTCTTCTGTTGTATCCAGTCTTCTGTTGAGCATATCCAATGAACCCTTCAATTCTGATATGACATTTTTTCAGTGCTAGAGTTTCCATTTGGTTTCCTTTTTATAGATTCCATTTCTCTGCTGAAATTATCAGTGTGTTCACACATGTTGCTCATCTGTTTCACTAGACCTTTTCCCATATTAATTACAATTATACTAAAGATCCTGTCTGTTAACTCCAACATCGGGGTCATCTGTGGTTTGCTTCTACTGAATTTTTTTTCTGTTGAGTCACATTTCCATGCTTCTTTTTGGTGTCTTAAAATTTTTCATTGTGTCTCAGACTTTGTGTGTAAATGAACACTGGAGATTGAAGTACATAATATTTACCTCCAGAAAATGACATGTTCTTTCCTCTGTCAGGTGTTACTGTGGGGGGTTGAGACATCTAATCATTAGCTGAGTTGGTCCTGGTTTTGTTATGGCTTTAGTTAGATTCAGCTTATCTCTGGGTTCACAGTTTTGAGGACAGGATCTGCAGGCTTGAGAACTATGCACCAGCAAGATTCTGCAGACCTCCCTATACTTTTTACCCCAGCTATTACCCTTGACCTGTGAGAGATCTCTCTCTGCTTTTAATTCAGCAGATAGCTTTCATGTTTCCAGGGAGTTTTCTTTGCACCTCTGCCACCCCCTTACTCTCTGCACCTCAGGATCTACCCCAACACCCATCTGTGGTTTGCCATGTTCCATTTGGTAAAGGTCTGGTGCAGTTCAGGGATGAGAATGGGGTCTATTTAATTTTCTCCTGCCTGTCCAAAGCTTTGGTGGACCCCGGCTATGTACCAAGCAAAGGCCCAATGTACCTCTGGAGGGATCACTCTTAGTTTTTTTGCCCTGCCTTTACTTTCTGATGGCTGCTGCCAAGCAATCAGGAATAGCTTTGTGCATTTTGGGAACTTTCTCTAAGCTCTAATGCCCTCCTCCCAGTCTTTGTTAGAACACTGCCTATCACTTGGTAAAAGTTCCATGCAAATTGGAGGTATTTTTTCAGCCCTCCTACCCTGCTGCTAGCCTTTGATATGCTGCCATCATGCACTGGGTGAAGGCACCATGGGAAAGAACTGATATATATGTACTGATTCACTTTGTGCCTCTTGCTCCTTGGGATTCAAATCCATCATGCCAGTACACATGTAGCCATGAAACATTTAAAATTTGCCTGGTCTCTTTTCCCCTCAATCTGTGCCAGGTTTGCTCTTTCCTGCCATGCTCATAGGGAGAGCTCTTCTCTTCTACAAAGAACTCAACCTTTTTTCAGTTCTCTGACTGGTTTTACAAAACTATGGTACTATAACGTATCTGGCTTCTTTTTTGTTAGGGTGGGAGAAACAGTCTCTTGTGACTTTCTACAACCTAACAGGAAGTGAAACTTAGTGGCCTGAATTTAAGTCTGGTTTATAGGAAATGGCTCAAAATACAGTTGGAAACCCAAAGTAATTACCTGAAGAAGTTTCCAAGTTGTTTATGTGAGACTGTATATTGGCTACTTTAATAATTAAACTATCCCCCAAAGTCCACCATTTCAAGTGACTTCATAATGAACTCCTCGGTTTCAACAGGAGTTTGTAACTCCTGTTGAGAAACTGGGAAATTCCAGAAGTTAGAGTAAGGACTTCACTGAGAATTTACCCCTAAAGATTGGCAGCTGACACATCCATAAATGCTGGGCCAACTCACAGGGATCAGAATTCTCCTCTCTCCAATGTCTGTTTCCTAGGTACAGGGATGGAATGATACTGACTACTTATCCATGTTGCTATGGCAAGATATGTCCCTGGAGCCAAGCCAAGGGTTTAGATCTTAACCTTTATGGAGATATGGCAGGACAGAATAGATCTCCAGGAAGCAGGCTGAAGATCTCTTGGCTGTAGTTTCTTCATCTGTAAAGTGGGAATAGTGGTAATACCTGTCTCACAGAGTTGTATAAGTCTTACAATGTATAAAGATAACACCAATATACACTTGAAGAAACCAACATTAAAGAGTGTGCTATTGGGCTTCCCTGGTGGCGCCGTGGTTGAGAATCTGCCTGCTAATGCAGGGGACACAGGTTTGAGCACTGGTCTGGGAAGATCCCACGTGCCGCGGAGCAGCTGGGCCCGTGAGCCACAATTACTGAGCCTGCGTGTCTGGAGCCTGTGCTCCACAACAAGAGAGGCCGCGATAGTGAGAGGCCCACGCACCGCGATGAAGAGTGGCCCCCTCTTGCCGCAACTAGAGAAAGCCCTCGCACAGAAACGAAGAACCAACACAGCCAAAAATAAATAAATAAATAAATACTTAAAAAATAAAATAAAATAAAGAGTGTGCTACTGATATTACTTAAGCTAGGAAGTGATGGAATGAGGACTAGAAGCAAGCTTAATCTTATTCCTTATTCTAAAAGTCCACACTAATTTTATCGCTGAAGAAAAGGACACTCAGAGTTAAGTGACTTGCCCAAAGTAATGCAGGAAGTAAGTACAAAAGCCAAAGCCAAAATTTCAAATCCACTGCCTATGACATATTGTCTCCCAGTCTCGGTCCTGCAGCAATAATAAAATGGTAAGTTGGAGATGTAGATAAAAATAAGAAGTAAAACAGAAAAATGATTAGAATAAATGCATAAGCTGAATATAAGAAAAAAGTTCTTGGGCACTTGCTAAGATGCTGCATAGAAATGTGTTATTGATTAATACTTTATTCATTTGCCAAATATTTATGATGGACTAGTGCATGACACACTCTGTACTAGAAACACAACATAATATTGAATAAAACACAGTCACACCTTCAAGGACCTTGCTCCCTGGCAGGACACAAACTCTTCAGCCAGTTACTAAAATAAAATGTGCTGAGTTTCACCAAAATAACTAAATATGATTTATTGAATTGATTTGATTTTTTTAACTGGAACATGACTTAAACTATATGACTTAAACTTGGAAACTGCTTATATTTACTTTCAGTATAAATTTACTGCAGCCTAATCTCAATGAGGTATGCAATGCAGAGATATAAATTTCTAAAATACTTTTCTTCAGTTATTAAGTTCCACCTCCTTCTCCAACCTTTAATAAGCACTACTGTAAAATAATTTCTGAGTTTGATTTCATCTGCTCTCCCTTTCAGCATGCTTTATTTGGACATGATAATAAGCATTGAAAACTCATAAAAGTACAGTAGCAAAAAGAAGAGTCACAAGAATATTGCTCCTCTAGAGTTATCCCAAATTAATACTCTTGTAGTTGTAGCAAACACTTACTTGGATCATCCTATGAGAAAGACAGGTAAAATATATTCATTTATTGAGTTTTATTAACTTAACTCTATGAGGAAGGTACTACTATTATCTCCATTTAGAGATGAGGAACTGAGGCACAGAGAAGTTAAATAATTTACACAAACATAGTAAGTGGCAAGGTTGGAATTCAAAACAAGGTTAAGAATATTTGCTGTTAATCATAGACCATTCTACTTTTAACAGCTAACAGAGATACAATTTTCAGATCAAATGGAGTTACAGTGTGAAACACTCCTTTCTTCTTACACCTTTCTAATCTAGATTCTGTTGTATTTGTTATGTTTCTTTTCCATGATCAATATTGTTCATTTTTGAGCTCCCTCTCTCCGTTTCTTAATTACACTGCTAGAGGTTTGCAAATTTCATTAGCTTTTTCAAATAATCAATTTCTATATTTGTTAATCTTTTGTATCATATTTTGTTTTGTTTAATTCTTTCTCTTATCTTTTATTTTTAATTTATTAATTTATTATTTATTTTTGGCTGCATTGGGTCTGTTTCTTCACCCCTTGGAGGGAGGGGTGGCTGGGGGGACTACTTTACATTGTGGTTGCGTGGGCTTCTCATTGCGGTGGCTTCTCTTGCTGCAGAGCACAGGCTCTAGGCATGCTTCAGTAGTTGTGGCTCCCAGGCTCTAGAATGCAGGCTCAGTAGTTGTGGCGCACGGGCTTAGTTGCTCCGCCGCATGTGGGATCTTCCCTGACCAGGGCTTGAACCTGTGTCCCCTGCACTGGCAGGCAGATTCTTAACCACTGCGCCACCAGGGAAGCCCTCTTTCTCTTATCTTTTAATTTTCTTTTTACTGCTTCTTTTGGATTTACTCCATTTTTCTAATTTCTTATGTTGAACATTTAGCTCCCTCAACATTTGGCCTTTTGGAAGAAACATGTGTGATTTGGCAATGATTTCTTGGCTATGACACCAAAAGTACAAGCATCAAAAGCAAAAATAAAAAAATGGGACTACATCAAACCAAAAAACTTCTGTACAAAGAAACAATCAACAAAATGAAAAGTCAACCTATGGAATGGGAGAAAATATTTGCAAACCATATAGCTTATAAAGGGTTACTGTATAAAATATATAAGAAACTCATATGACACAAACCAACAAACAGTCCAATTAAAAAATGGGCAAAGGACCAGGATATACGTTTTTGAAGAATAAGAAGATATACAAATGGCCAACAGGCACAAGAAAAGAGTCTCAACATCAGTAATCATCAGAGAAATGCAAATCAAAATCACAGTGAAATATCACCTCACAGCTGTAAGGATGGCTAAAAAACAAACAAAAACTGTTGGCGAGAATGTGGGGAAATTGGAACCTTTGTGCACTGTTGGGATTGTAAAATGGTGCAGCCACTGTGGCAAAAGTATGGAGGTTTCAAAAAATTAAAAGTATATCTGCCATATGATCCAGCAATCCCACTTCTGGATATATATCTGAATAGTTGAAAGCGGGGTCAGGAAGATACACACACACCCATGTTCAAAGCAGTATTACTCACAATAGCCAAGATATGGAAGCAACCCAGATGTCCATCCACAGATGAATGGATAAACAAAATTTGGTATATACATACAATGGAATATTATTCAGCCTTAACAAGGAAGGAATTTCTGACACATGCTATCACATGGATGGAACTTGAGGACATCTATGCTAGGTAAAATAAGCCAGTCACAAAAAGATAAATACTGTATGATTTCACTCATATGAGGTATCTAAAGAAGTCAGATTCATAGAAACAGAACATGGAATGGTAGTTACCAGAGGCTTGGGGAGAGGGAAAAGAAGAGTTGTTGTTTAATGGGCATGGAGTTTTAGTTTTTTAAGATTAAAAAGTTCTGGAGATCTGTTTCACAATAATGTGAATATTCTTAATGATACTGAACTGTATACTTAAAACAGGTTAAAATGGTAAATTTTATAGTATGTGTTTTTTAACCACAATTTTTTTAAAGACTATTTAAGGATATTATGTTTCCTATAAATACTTTAGGTGATAAAAAATAAATTGGTGTGTGATATTTTTATCATTCAGATTCTCAGTTGTAAAATATAGGTGAGGATAATACCTCATCACTTGTAAAATATACATGAGGATAATACCTACCTCATAAGATTGTAGGATTGTTGTGAGAAATAAATGAGTAAATTTCTGAGAAGTGTATGTATTTAGCTGTAAGAATACTTATTTAAATTTCTTTTTGTCCTTCTCTCTCTCTCCCCCACTCCTCCTCACTCTTTTCCTTCATTTAAATAGACTAAGGATATTTTTCTCTTTTGGTTTTCTACTCATTTCACCTTATCTCACTCATTTAAAGGTATGTATTCTTTTTCTCTTTCTTTAATTCTCACAGTAGAAATGTTGACATGCATACTTAACAAAGACTACAATTACTCTGTTTACTCATATTCTAAACAATAAAAAGCCTTTAAGATACTTTAGTTATAATCACTCCCTTCCTGGTTTAATATAGGTAGTATCTAATATGCTAGCTTAATGTCACAATTAAACACTACTATTATTGCTTTATATAACCATTTTTGTTTGTTTAGGTTTACCCACATGTTTATTTTCTTTACTTGGGTCTCAGAAATTTCTCCTGAGACAGAAGAAATCATTTAGGTCTATATTTTGGTCACAGACAATTGTTGGATTTTTTTATATTTGAAAATCTCTTTATATTTCACTCACTGTTGAAAAATAGAGTTGCTGAGCATTGAATTCTGGGTTTTTCATTTTATTTTATTTCAAGACTTTAAAGATATCATTCCAGTGCCTTCTGCCTTTCATCTTTTCAACTGAGAAATCAGCTGCCAATCTAATTGGTGAATTTTTTTAAGAAACCTCTTTCCTCTCTTCCTTCTTTTGAGTGATGTAATTTGGTTTTGGTATATTGTAGTTTCACTCTGTTATTTCCAGATGTGAATTTTAATTTATACATCATGTTTGAAATTCTTGGGTCTTGAATCTAAGGTTGCATGCCTTTCATCAGTTCTGAATAATATTTCCACCATTTTCTTTTCTAATATTTCCTTTCCTTTATCTCTTTTGTTTCTTGAATTCCTATCAGTCCTTCTTCTGTGTTGATAAATCTTTCTTTCATATTGATCCTATTTTATTTCTCTGTGCTGCATTCTGAATAATTTCTTGTGGTTGATGATAAAGTTCACTAATTTTCTCTTTAGTTATGCTTAACCCTTCAACTGTGTTTTTTGACTTAATTAACTATATATTTTTTTTTTTAATTTTTTTTTAATTTTTATTTTATTATTTATTTATTTATTTATGGCTGTGTTGGGTCTTCGTTTCTGCGCGAGGGCTTTCTCCAGCTGCGGCAAGCGGGGGCCACTCTTCATCGCGGTGCGCGGGCCTCTCACCATCGCGGCCTCTCCTGTTGCGGAGCACAGGCTCCAGACGCGCAGACTCAGCAACCGTGGCTCACGGGCCCAGCTGCTCCGCGGCATGTGGGATCTTCCCAGACCAGGGCTTGAACCCGTGTCCCCTGCATTGGCAGGCAGATTCTCAACCACTGCGCCACCAGGGAAGCCCTATATTTTTTATTTCTAAGATTTTTATTGTTTCTTTACAAAATTTTCTGCTTATTTTTGTAAGCTCTCATTGCTTACATTTTTATTTCCATCTTTTACTCATTAAATATATTAAAATAATTATTTCATATAATATAACTGTTAAGTTCAACACTGGAAGATCTGTTTCTGAAGTTGATTTTTTGTAAGAATTTTTTGAGGTATGAATTCAATAACACTTCCTCCAGGGATAAATTTCATTTGCTTATATGATCCACTTTAAGTTATTTATATTTTTGATTCATGTATCTAAAAGTATGCAAATTGTATTGTTTCAGGCACCACACACACATAAAGCCAGCTAGCAGTCCTATAATTGATCATAAGAAAGACTTTTTAAAACCTTTGCCTAGAGCTAACAATGAGAGGGACAATTTTCCTTTCAGTTTTGTATTTTATCTCACTTCACTGAAGGTGTAGCGTCTCTTGGCAGGACAGTTTCCAATCTGGCTCCTGGCACTGCTAAGTCCAAGCCTTTCCTCCCAGAATGCTTTGCTCTAGGAGACTAGTATAGCCAGAAGTTTTAGAGCCTCCATATCTCTCTACAGTTCTACGATTGTTTTGATCCTCACACTGACACATTTTATTATTATCTCACAGGCTTGTTGATTCACTTGAAAGTACATACTTTATCTAACACTTTTATATATTTATAGCAGAAGGCTTTCAGTGTCTCTGTTTGCTATATTGCCAGTAATAAAAGTCTATAATTGAAGAATACCTTCTACATTTTAAATACAATATGTCAGTCAGTTATAAGTATTTTGTTTAACTTATCACCAAGATCATCATTTTGCTTTGTTTACAGTATCATATTTAATACAGAAAAACTTAACTTTATTGCATTCAAAGTTATATTTTTTTATTATTTGCACTTTTGGCTCATGATTAAAAAGTAATCCTGCATCACAAGTTTATAAAGATATTTTTATATATGTTTTCATTAAAATATTTAAAGTTTCCTTTCTTCATTTAGATCTTTATTCCAGTTGGAATTTACTTCTCTGTACAAAATGAGGTAAGGCTATTGTTTTTCTATATAAATAACCAATTACCTAGTACCATTTATTGAATAGTCCATCATTTCCTCATTTGGTCATGTAAGTTTTCACATGTAGGTGAATCTTTATGAGAGACAGACTTTTGATTGGTGACTAAATGTATTTAATAATTATCTTTCCATATTTTTAAATTTCTTCTTACATTAATTTTGTGCCTTTTAATTTTATTGAAAAAAATTGTCTATATCTTTGAAGGATATATTAGCATAAAGTTTATAGTGGTCTGTTATGACTTTAAACATTTTTTGTATTGTTTCTGGAGTTACATGGACTTATCTTCGTTTTGAACCAGATATGTCTTTCTGCTTTTCTCTTTTTAGATTTAATCTAACAGTGCTCTGTGTTTGGAGCAATACCTTTAAGTCTAAACTTAGTGGGCCATTTTGACCTGAACTTCTTACTTAAAAAAAATATATACATCTTTATTCTTGCTAAAGAAATGTTTTATTGATACTATAATTTGCATTTCTTTGATTATTAGTGAAAGTGAATAGTATCTTTCATTTATGTATCACTTCCTTGAACTGTCTGCTCAAATTCTTTGTCCCCCTTCCCCACTGTATTTTATATTAGCATTTTGGTAGTCTTCTCATGAATTAATATAAATATTTATAATTAAGTCTATTAATCCTTGTCTATTATGTTTGAATGATTATATCTCCCAGATATGTGCTTTTTAATTATGTTTTCAATTGTATTTTGTACTTTTTAATTTGTATTTTATTATATCTTTGCCTGCATTACAGCTCCCATATCTGGACTTTTATAATCTTTATTATATATATATATATATATATATATATATATATATATATATATAATATTTATGTGTTTATATAAGTGTCTGTATATATACATGTGTGTGTGCACATGAGTGTGTGTACCTTACTGCAGATTACTGACTGGAAAATGTCTAGAAATGGATGATCTTCTTTCCACAGGTCATAGGTTACTTTGAAAGGATTTTAGTGTCCTATAAACTGAACTACCAAGATTTTCATTTAAAATTTCTCTGAGAAGGTGTTAAGATAACACCAAGCATTTATGTTACTATATATTACATAATATAGGATATATACATATATCAATTTGATTTGCCAGTTGATTTTGCTGAAGCTGCTAATACAATAATTAAGAGTATTTTTAACATAAAAATGAATGTTTCCTAATGGGGAAACTGAATGAACAAAACTGCTCATTTCCTAATTATTTTCTTTTAAAAAAAATTACAAATGTAAGATAAACTGACTTTAACTGCAAAGAAAAATGTCAGAAGTGACATTTCAACACTTCAGTATACTAATGATCTCAACTAAAAGAAATGTGAAATCAACCAAGGCTACTGTCATTAGTTTCTTCAGGGCCTCACAACCAGAGGAATAAACAATTAATATGTTAAAATTATTCACTGCTAACATATCATTATGATTCCTAAATATCAGCCTAACCATGTTGATTGAACCTTGACAGAAACGGGCAAAAGTGCCATTTAGTTAACAGTACAACATTATCAACAAGATAATAAACATGATGCTACAGAATGTCAGATTCAGGGAGTGGAAGGGGGAGGGGGTGGGGGTGTGTGTGTAAAACCAAAGTGGGTTTGGCACACAACTATAGCATTGACAGAATCAAGGAATCAGTTTAGTAAAATCGGTTGTTAAACACTACAGACTAATTAATGTATTTCATGTTTTTGCTGCCATCTAATCATAAATCATTCACCTTGACCCTTGTGAAGCTTATTCTCTCAGCAAGGCTGTCTCATAGAGAAACCTGTTTAGGGTAGATGAGACTTGACAATTCAGAGAATTCAAAGGAGGATGTTCTGCTCTTTTGACCCACAATTTAATTGGAACACAGTAGTACTTAACCTTGAAATACTGTGCCTTGCATTGGCCCATGTCACCATCTGCAATCAATCATATCAATAAAGTTAATTCGGCAGTTTCCAAAATAGTTTTGCTACATTATAACTCTGTGATTTTTCCATATGAAATATACATGTATATGTATACATATATATGTATATAAATTTGTATATAATATATATTATATATATATTACATATATATATTAAAAAAAAAAATATATATATATATAGAAAGCTTTTAAGTTCTTATTGGTTTGCACTCTCCCACCTCCAAGTATCAGGTTAGAAGTTTGATACAGTAGTAAAAACTATAGATAGCAATTGAAAGAAAGTTATGGGTGCTTGTCTTAGAATGCTACCCGACGCAACACAGGAAGTGCTAATTCAAGTAATCTGTTCCCAAGACCACCTCCCTCCTTTTTTAAAAACATATTAAGGGCTTGTATCCAATGGAAACTGTCCTCAGCATCATCTGCTCTTCTGTTAAATCATTTATTCATTCATTCCTTTATTAAGTGTGGGCTGCAAGACAGGCACTGCCCAGAATGCTGGAGATAATATGATAACTATAAAGAGACACCATTTCCACTTTCATGCAGTTTACAGGCTTGTGGGAACATAGTCATAAATCAAATAATCATGATAATGAATCTGTCATTACAAATTGAGATAAATGCTCTGAAGGAAAGGAACAAGGTTCTAGGAGAGCATAAAACAGGAGGTCTAGATTGGGGATGGAGGGAGGGTTTCCCCAGTAAAGTGACCCTTGAGCTGGAGTTAACTGGGAGAAGAGAAGAGTGGAAGAAGGGAGAGCGTTCCACACAGGGGGAAACACTAGTGTATAAAGGCCATTTGGCCAGAGGAAGCCCAAAGCCATTCCTCCAGAGCTGGTGGATTACAGCCACAGGAGAGTGCCCTGCCAATGTTAATGCTGCTTCTACTCGAGGATTCAAGGTTGAATCCAGGACAAGGAAATTCCTAGTTGAAGTGAGACAAGTGGCCTCGCCCTGTACTTGTGCTCTTCTCCTACATTCGCCAGGAAACCCCTGACCTTTGGCCCTTCTTTGATAAAAACAATTCTTTCTTATTTATTTAAATTGGGGTATAGTTGCTTTACAATTTTGTGTTAGTTTCTGCTGTACAATGAAGTGAATCAGTTATATGTATACATATATCCCTTCCCTCTTGGACCTCAAAAAAATAATTCATATTTAAATGACAACAGCTAAACAACATGTAATCCCTGAAGCAGAATTGTTGAAACAAATGGAACAAAAATTTTAAATAAATATAATAAACATGCCTAAAAAGAACATTAATAATCTGAAGGAGACCTTGATTCCTTCATGCTTTTTATAGACTTTCCCTCTTATAAGCTCCCCTCCTTTTTCTAAGCCTTTCCCCACCACTTATATGACCCTTATCTATGTTAGAACAGGAAGACTAATCTTACTATGGTGTGTAACTTCTTTATAGCAGCCACTATATTAAATCCCAGGTCATTCTATATCTCCTATAATTTTTATCTCTTTATGCTTCCTTCTCTGACCCATCTCCCACCCTTTCCTATGTCCTGAAACCTTTCCACTGGGCCCTCCAGATGCCACAATCAGTCCTCAGCAAATCACTCATATCCTTGGCCTTTTTGCTACACCCTCTCTTTACCTTCAGGCTCTACAAAAACCTGGATTTCCCCTGAGGACACCATTTCCCCTCAGTCTTCTCAGTGGGTGACTATTTTCTCTCTCACACCCCTCTTACTTTGGAACCCAGAGACACTGCAGATGTCTTCCTAGCATCTTCTTGTTGCTTCTAGTGCAGTGCCTGTCCCATTTCCCTGACACTTCCAGCTGCGGTTCTCAGGTCAATCCTCTGTTTCTTTTTGCTGTAATCATCTACTACCCCTGCCATTCCTTGAAGATCTAGAGCTCCTGGCTCCTGTCATTCTATCCACACTACTCCTGTCTTAAGTCTTAGGTGACTTCCTTATCCATATGGATGATGTTCATGGCCTTCCATAACCATGACCTCTCTCTTCAGATGAGGAAGGTGTCCTCACTCTACCTCAGTATTCATGCTGGAGGCTTTCCCTAGACCTTGTCATTACTGGTAACTGAAACCACTTCATAACCACTTTGTAATCTCAGTTGCAAACTCCATATTTTAAGCTCTTTCCAGCTCAATCTAATTCCCAAATTCCTTTAATTCACCAGCCCTACAGGGAACTACAGTCCATTTTCTACCACCTTTCCAACTACCATCTATATGCCCTCATCTGTCTACTTAACTAGCTTAAGTCTTAAAGAAAGGAATAAAGAAGATTAGATAAAACTGTATAAAATATAAAATTATTTAACAATACTAAATAATTCTTGAGTTCAAAAAGGACAACATAGAAAAAGTTACAAAATGTTTAAACTTAAATAACAATACTTATAATACATTCCTAAGTGTGTTGGATTAAAATTAAAGCTTTATTTACATTTAAATACACTATTGCATTTAAATATATTTATCAGGAAATAAAAGTTAAAAGTAAGTAAGTGAATCATTCAACTCAAGAAGTTGTAAAGAAAGCAGTAGTACAAACATAAATAATAAAGATATGGGCCAAAATAAATAAGATGAAAAGTAAAATAAAAATAGAGAAGATTAATATAACCAAATGCTGGTTCTTTGAAAAGTTTAGTGAGATAGATCTCCGGTGAAACTGATAAAAAATAAGATAAACTAACAATACAGAATGAAAAAGGAGAAACAACCACAGACTTAGAAACTAAAAGCGGTGAGAGTATTATGAATAACTATATGCTAATAAATATGAATACCCAATGAATATAAATACCCAGATGAAACAGATAAATTTCAAAACTTAAATGAGTCAATTTGTAGAAAAGTATTAAAATCCAAACTGGCACAAGAGGTACTCCAGCTGCTGATCGAAATTAACAAAGGCATGTCTAGAGCATGATATTTCTCTAAGAAGTGTATTTGCTGTTCAAAAGAATTGGTAAAAATTGCTGTAAAAGAAGAATTGGTCTTTACAAGCTAAGTAAAGTTGATGTGAGTTTACAGCAAAAGGAGGACAAGGAGGAAGAGGAGAGGAGAAAGAAAGGGGGGAAAGAGGGCAGAACAAAGTCCAAAGACATTTAAAGATGTTGAAACAGCAATCAAAAATCTCTACCTCCAAAAATCTTCCACCCCAGGTAGTTTCGTAGGTAAATTCTACCAAACATGTAAAGAAGATTTAGTACTATTTTGTAAAAGTTATTTCAGATAAAAAGTAAGAGAAAGCTACCTAGCTCGTTTTATCAGACTAGCATAATCTTGCACAATGGAATAAAGACAATAAAAATAACAGAAAAAGATTATAGGTTAATTTCACTAATGAACACAGATGAAATTAACTTTCAGGTTATTTAAAAATTAATACAGTTCAAATAGGAATTATAGGATAATCATCAGACATTCTGTCACTATAACTAACCACATTAACAACCACGTGAGAAAAATTATATAATTACCTCAACTATCTAAATATTGATAGAATTTAATGACTATGGTTAAAACTCTCAGAAAACTAAGAATGAAAGGGGATTTCCTTAACTTGATAAGATTATATACAAAACACCTACATTAAACATTATAGTTAATGGAGAAAACACCATACTTATTCCCTGTAAGATCTGGAACAAGACAAAGTTGCCCACTATCACCACTACTGTTCAACAGAGTAGGTCCTGGCCAATACTCTAAGGAAAGAAAAAAGAAATGATAGGTATAAGCATTGAAAGGGAGGACATTAAACTGTCATTATATACAAATTATCTGATTATCTGCCTTGAAAACCCAAAAGTTTCAACAACTATTACAGTGGTAAGAGTTCAGCAAGGATTAAAAAACAAACAAACAAGAAACTCATAAAAAGCAATAGAATTTATCTACATGGATATAGATCATACATCAGGATTAGATACACACACCCTCTATCATATAACTTGGCAGTGCCATCCTCCTCCAGCCCCAATTATGGACAGAGTACTTAATGTACTTAGTATTAGGAAAATACTTAATACTTCTTTCCAAAGTGATGCTGTCCTTGACTATGCTTTGGCCAGTGGCCTGTTAGAGGACTGAATGAGAACAAAAGCTTTAAGCTTGCCTGCATGGTTCAGTTTGGAAACCATCACCCCCACCACCTAGTCTGTGGAAAATTGTCTTCCATGAAACCAGTTCCTGGTGCCAAAAATGTTGGAGACCGCTGTCCTAGAGAACACTGAACACTAAGAGGAAACTATTGTTGTATAACATACTTATACAGAACAATATAGTATTTATAAAGTGAGAGAGAAATTAAGTTTTCTTTTTGATCAATTACATATTTTCCAAAGCAGAGACCATTAAGAAAGAAAAAAAAGTAGTATCTCATTTTGGTTTTTTTCTCCTTAAATGTTCTCATTTTATCTTTCTATGCATGACTATTCATGGCTGGCTTTTCAGACACCTGGCTCTCTTCAAGTAAGAAGCACCGATAATTTCTACATCTGTACATGTCAACAATCATCCTCATAATCAGTCAAATCCATGTGAATGATCTTTGAGGACCGCAATGCCTACTTTCTACTTAGAGTTGGATTGCACTATCTATAAATGCCCCACACAGCTGCTTAGTGGGAAGAAATATGTGCTAATTACTTTTGAAGTTGAAAAACGATGTGGAGATAGGCCAGTCAGGAGGAGTACTGGGCGATCTCCTTCTAATTCATGCCTCCCCACCATTTGCTCACTCCTGGATCTGGACCTTCAGGATGGAGTGGGTCCCTGGAACAGAAATGAGGGGTGGGCAGGGACATGAGGTGGGCCCTGGAATCCTGGTCACACCACTCTTGCCTTTCCCTGGGAATCAATTTGCATCTACCTTGACTCAACAGATATGTTCTCCTTGAAAAGTTACATATTAGCAATAGGCACAATTTAATGTATACATTCTCTGTACTCAGCCCAATGCTAGGCACTCTGCTTATATTAATTCTCCTCCCAATAATCCTGTTTTTTACAGATAAAGAAACTGAAGCTTAGAGAAATTAAAACAATTGATCTGAGGTCAGCAATTAATTAAGAACTCAGATCTGTCTGATTCCAAAGATCCAGCTCTTTTAGCTAGAGGATCCTGTCTCAGACTACATAACTGGTAAATGACAGAAACCAGATTTAAAGTGAGGTCTTGACTCCGCATTTTGGTTTCATCACTCAATGAATTGTTGTTAAGCTTATGGACTAATGAGTGAAGTGATCAAGCAATCGGTATTGTTTAAAGTGAGATGATGAATTTTGGGAATGAAAGTTAAGAAATATGCTAATATCATACATCTTTATTAGATTTGAGTAATAGTTGTTATTTTTGCTAGGGGTTAAAGGCAACTGTCTTAAAACAATTGACTCAGAGTGGGAGTTGAAGTCAGTAAGGTAGGACCCACAGTCGAGACTGAAAGCAGGACACCAGAGGCAGGTTACAACATAATCCTAACATATAACCACTCTGTTCTGGGAATTATGTTAGCTGGAGTTAGAAAGATGAAAAGGAATACTCTAATATTAACTATATTTCCTGTGCCTCAGTTTCCTTATCTGTACAATGGAAATAACAATAATACCTATTTCAGAGTGGTTTTGTGAGGATTAAATGAGATAATACAGGCAAAGTGCATGGAACACATTAAGAGTTAGCACTTAATAAATAATAGCTGTAATTATTATTAATATTGTCTCAGTTCCTGCTTTTAACGAACCAGCCGGCATGGGTCAGGGAAGTGCACCAGCTGATAGTGCTTCCCAAATGGTGGTGGATGACTCACATCAAATTAAGAAAAGCAGAATTGTATCAACTCCAAAAAATGTATATTTTTCCAAAATTAAATGTGTACACCAAAGATCTGTCTCTAAGAAACTAGTTTTAAAATACCTAACAAAAACCTAAAGTGTGTCTCTATTATTTAAATTCAAACCTCTTAAGCAAGGAGAGGAGTGGCTGTATCCAGTCTCTGTGGGGACAGTGGGTCTTAATGACAGTTCTTTTTAAGGTTCTGTTCCACATTACCTTTCTGTGACTGGAAAAATGTCACTTGGTGCCATTTTTCTCAATCAGATCAACTGCCAAACTGGGTAAAATCAGTTCCTTACAGAAACCCAGATGCTGCCTCTAACCTACACTGTCCTCGGTGAGTACATCTTCACCTCCTGCTCCCTCTCTGCCATCAAGGAAATAGCAGTTGATGTCTTAACTGCTGCTACCTGGCAGAAAAAGCATACACCTGTTGACAGATTGGCTCAAAACAACTCTAAAGGGAAACTTCAAAAGTATGCCAAGATTCTTCTCCGGCCAATGCCACCTCAGACAGGCTACTGGAGGGAAGGTCCAGAGCCCCAATTTGATAGGATGGTGTTTCCAAGCAGCACAGGTGCAAGTCACCATCCTTTCTGACTGACATGTGGTCATCACCCACTCAGATGATGTTAGAACAGGAAAAACAGGAAATCCCGCAGATACCTGCCAGAAATCCTCTCACCAGGATGAGTTCCAATTTTTTAATAATGCCTGGATAACATATTTATAAAACATGTTGGAGATTTTCAACCTTGGCAAATGATATATGTATATAAAATCATTCTTAAGTGTTCACGTATTGTAAACAGGCAGGTTAGCTTAACAGGGATCGCCTGTGAAGTGTCTTTAATAAATATACAATTAAAGAATCAGGCTTGACGGCTTTGCTAGATGGAATTTTGTTGTAAATATCTTCAACTCTTATAGCTCAGGTTGTATGTTGAAGCTTCTTCTGACCTCAGGAGAATGACTGTATCCCCTGACTCTAACCTCAAGCATTTATCTCATTCTGTTTTCTTTCTTGGTTTTCCTAAAGTCTAATTTGGCCAGCTCTACCTACATGTGTTCAGCTTTGCAGTGATTTATTTCATATGTTCCCTCTTATTTCGATTTGGCATGTGTTCCTATCATTCCCATATGTCAACAGGTTACTTTGAATTCCACTGTCTTATGTAGTCCCCCAAGATGACCATGATTTTCATACCACGGACAATGGTTATAGGAAAATAACCTCTGTATTTGAATGAGCTAGTTAATTCCAAAATGCTCATTTCCCGTGGATTCTTAATTCCTGTAAAAATGAAACTTGAGAAACCTCTGTCCTCATCTAGGCGCTACTAGGATCAACTCCTACTCCTCAGGCAAACCTTCTGCTTTCTTTTCTGACCAACCTTAACTCCCCTCTGAAGTGTGATGATACTGAGTGCTTCATTAAACACCATCAGCCCAAAGTGGAAGCATATGCTACTCAGAAGCATTTATCACCAAATTATATAGATCCGCTTCTCGACCCAGTTCTCCTCTGTTTATGGATCCCAGAGCCAGCTGCACTCATTCATCTCCTTCTTATTAAATGCTACTGTTCATTCAACTGTTTGAACAAATGAAGGAATGCTTTGAAATGCCCCTTTAAGAAAATGATAC
The DNA here is from genome assembly GCF_965194825.1 of Balaenoptera physalus. NCBI lineage: Eukaryota > Metazoa > Chordata > Mammalia > Artiodactyla > Balaenopteridae > Balaenoptera > Balaenoptera physalus. Next base: position 70,663,750 of record NC_138892.1, read on the forward strand.
GAAGTGAGAGAGTGGCATTGACACATATACACTACCAAATGTAAAATAGACAGCTAGTGCAAAGCGGCCACATAGCACAGGGAGATCAGCTCAGTGCTTTGTGACCACCTAGAGGGGTGGGGTAGGGAGGGTGGGAGGGAGATGCAAGAGGGAGGGTAATGGGGATATATGTATACATATAGCTGATTCACTTTGTTATACAACAGCAACTAACACAACAATGTGAAGCAATTATATTCCAATAAAGATGTTAAAAAAAAGAAAATGATATACTGTTATTTTTTTAAAAGACACATCATATTTCATATTTAGCATGAAAATGTATTAATTTTGCCAAAAATTCCCTGGAGAAATGATGACTGATCTTCAAAAGACGTCGTTCTTACCAAAGACAGAAAGCTAGCACCCTTGTGGGCGCTCAATCAATGATGCATTTGGCTGATACAAAGTACCAAGGCTGTGTCAACACAGAGTAAGAACATCTGGAGGAAAAGTGAAAAAGTCAAGCGTGATGCTTCAGTAGTTGACACTGAGTAATCACGTTTCCATAGAAATGTTTCTCTCTTAACTAAATATTTTGTTATCCTAGTATCTATATAGGTAAGTTTAAACGTTTGGTATAAAGCACTTTCTAAATCCTTTAGTTTCCCCTAACAGGTTTCCTGACAAGGTGACATAATACTACTTCCATTTGACAGGTACAACCAATACCTGTAGAGACAGCTACCTTTGATTGCCTCAGATTTAAGACCAAAGAGTTATATGACTTTAGCCTGATTTGTCACTGTAACATTTCAATTTAATTGCAGTTTTACAAACAATGGCTATTTTGTACAGGATTGTTTTGGTTGCCTCTTCTTAAACAGGCATTTTGGCAGTATACTTTAGAACGAAGTCATTTCTCTCTGTGGCCAGGGAAGCTTTGCAATCATTTTGATTTCATCCTGTTAGGTTTTTAGTTCTTTGAAAACAGCAGACAAACACTGCATTTGGGTTTTCTGTGTTGCTGGTGAGCAGTTACTGAAACGGACCTGCTTTTTAATGCAAACATTATGCATACTGCAGCCAGACAATGGAAAGTCTGTTTGCAACCTGAGCAGGGCTGGATGCAATCTCTCCCAGTGGGTATCTATCATTTCAGGTGCTGCCGAAGAATTCGTTATAGAATTTTCATTTTTCAACTGTTTGTTCGAATCACATACCAAGTCAAATTTAATTAGTTATATTCATCCAGCAGATGGTACAGTATTCTATACTAAAATATAAATTCCTTTACTTAATTGAGTAATGTATTTCATATGATCTCTTTTACAAATTTCAAAACCAATTCTCTTCAAACAGGCCTGCACATTATTTGGATGCAGGCCCAAACAGGTTAAAATTGATTTAATGCTCTCCCCCCAGCCCACCCCCGCAAGAACATTATGTAAATGAAAGCAAGTCTGCCCTGAGTGTCTTATTTTAATGTCCCCTTCTACATAAATTACACTGGCATCTGGGAGAAAAGAGGTGGCATTAAACTTAAATTATGTGGGAATGAGTTTCTTAAACTTCAAAGGCCAACATGTCACAAAGATGGTCATATTGAAATGAATTCAACTTGTTTCACACTGGAAAAACCGAACATCCATGATCAGTTTGTTAAAACCAAGTCTTTGATAATATTAAATAGATTCCTCATAGATACATGGATATTCCTTCCAGGATAGCCAGTTAACCTAAACATTAGAATTGAGACAGAAGGGCTATCTATCTCTATATGTTAGTTATATACTGTTATAGGCATCTGTAGCACTCAAACACAGTTTTTGGACAACAAAGTGTGCAGTGGAAAATTGCATCCTTGGAAGATCTTGGATTGCTGCTTCTCTGACCACCCAAGACTCAAAAAGGATTTCATTTCTCCCCTAAACATTATATCATTGCTTCAGGCATCTGCCTATTTTTTTCTTCTGGTGGAATTTGAAACATGCTGAATTTTCCCAACCTGTGTCAACAACCTATTAAAGGGTACAAACCGATTCATTGAATGCTGGAAGTAAAAGAATTTTTATCCATTTTTTATTCCATAGATGACATATATTCTGCATATATACGGAAACAGCCAACTCCAGTGCCTATTGTAGATGTTAGCAATTAATCATGACACGTGTGTCTTCTAAATCTTTGACCAAGCCCTCCAGTCATGAAGTGAATACTCTTGATATTTGCCATCTTCTTCTAGTCTGACCCTTTTATTATGCTGATAAGGAAAGTAAGGCACAAAGACTTGTAATAGAATCTTTTTTAACTTAGTCACAGAGGTAACTAAAGTTCAGGTCAAGACTGATAAGTACCTCAATTCCTAGGCAGATATTTCTCCCACCACATTATGTTACCTCTTGAGTGAAAAAAATTTAGGGTCTAGACTGAGGCAGAGGAAAAATAATTTTCCTTTACTCTTGTTACTGAACCAAACTTCTGTCTGCGCAGTAAAGCCAATCTTTGGACACAGGGTTGTGGTGAAGGAAAGCACAGCACTTATTGTAAGATGACAGACGAGGAGTCTGAGGCAGTTAATGCTCAAAAGACCCAAACTCCCTGATGTGTTTCAGGGAGGCATTTTTAAAGGCAAGGTGAGGGAGGGGAGTTGCAGGGTATGTGTTCAACTTGTGCACAATCCTCTGATTGGTTGATGGTGAGGTAAGCGGGCAGTGTCACAGGGGTTAACATTATCAATCCATCTGGGAAGACCCCACAGGGGAATAAATATAATGGAAGGCAACAGTTATTTTAGTAAGGTTTTTTGCATACAGATTTATTTCTGTGTGACTCTGTCTCTGCTGATAAGTCAGTCTCCTCTTCCTGGGCACATTCCACAAAGGAAAATTTATGCCCTCATTTTAAGCAGAGCAGAGAACTCTTCGTGTAGGTGTTGATTCTCAGTTGCCTTCAGCTCAAAATAATCCTTATGCCCAAGTGGCATATTTGGGGGTGGCATATCCTGGTCCCCTTCAAACTATCAAGAGTGAAGATATTGCAACTATGGTTTCCCATTGGGTAGCTAATTTGATGAAGGCACTAAGCAACTCCTCCAGGTAGTTCGCCAGCCACTCTCCCCCATTTAATCTCTGGGTGTTCTTTCTAGGACCTGCCACTTGAAGTTTCTGCATTACAGCTTTACCAGTCTTCTTTAAATTATCCAATATTTTCAGCAGCTCTTTTAGTTTCTAGATAGAAGAGATTCTACTTGTTTGAGCCTTATGCAGGTCTCTTATGGGTGTCATCAAGTTCAAGCAATTAAGTGGTTCCCTTATTTCCAGTTTACTGGATTAAAATGTACCAACAAATCTCTGAGAAACCCTAGTGAAGGTAAAGAGTGTATCTTTTGAATCCAGTTCTTGCTGTGCTAGCTACTATCAGCAAGACCTTAAAGACCTTTCATTATGGAAACTAGATTTCAATGCATGTAGGTCACCCAGGATAGAGTTGAAGGTCAATAAACAGTAGTTCTGATGATGATAAGGATGACGATGACTGGTGGGAATATACTCCTCTGTTTTGTATAGTTTTCTTCAAAAGAACCTAGTTAATTCTCTACAGATTTCTTCCCTCCTCCTCCTCCTTTACCCCCATCCTTCTCCCTTACACATACATCAGACACAATCATACTTAAAGATCTGCAATATTCATTTACTTGGAAAAGACAACAATATCCTGGCTTAGAGAGACTCTATTAACTTCATTACATGCTAAGATTTAACACTTAAAAATCTTAGACAAAAGTCAGGTTAGATGTCTCTTCCTTCAGGCATTGGTCCCTAACAAGGTAGACCCACCAGCAACTGGTACTGAAAGGCTGTACTGATCTCTGTTGCCTATTGATTCATACCTCTTTCCTCTAGACTATAAACTCCTTTGGGGGAGAGTTAGTGTTTAGTTTAGTGTGTCTTGTATCATAGTAGGTAATTATTTCTGAAAAGATAAATGAATTAGTGTTATCTGGGATGGAAAGTAGGGAAAAATAAGGAGGTCTATTTCCCAGTCCTTATGATTTGGGGATAATAAATATTTGGAAATTATCTGGGCAAAGAGATAGAAGTTACTTAATTTACGGTGATTAAATTGAAGCTATTTAATTAACCCTTTTCCCTTTGAAACACAAATAGCTGATATAACTAACAGGTTCACATTCAGATGCTGTAAAGCAGAAGATTCATTTTCTTTTTCTTCTTCTTTTTTTTTTAATGAGAAGCCAAAGCACTGGATGATTCATATTTCTAGGAAAATATTCCTATAGGCATTTTCATCTCTGAATATACATTTACCTTTAAAAGTATGTTTTTAATAAAAAGTAAGACTGTGCATTTATTTTATGATGTTTCTTGGTGAATGATCTCCAGATTTTTTTTTTTTTTATTAATTCTATCTGCAGGGCCCACTCTAAGCAAACACATGTCATACGGAAGTTAGTCTTTCCTTTTCTATAACAGGTTCTAATCAATACCAGCAATAAGCAAAGGAGATATCATGATTGTGCTATGACTGAAGAGATATCAGGATGGGATACAATGAACTTCCTGACATACTGAACTGCTAATGGAAATTCTACCATTAGACCTTCATCCTTTTGACAAGCCATTTATGTCCCTGTTACAAGGCAAACAGCCTTGTCCTGGGAGGGAAAGATTTATTAGGTCTTTCTTAGTAAACAACATTTTGATTGAGGGAAATTTCAAAAAGCATGCCACAGAGTGAAAGAGGATATTTCTTATATAGTCAATAAATGGCTTATATGTAGAATGAATACATATCCTAAAAATGATTAAGAAAACAGTAGATAACCCAACAGAAAAACAGACGAATGACTTGGATAGACATTTACAATACAGGCTGCTCTCATCATGCCCATCACAGCTTAGTAGGAAACCCTCAAAAGGATTAAACTTGTTTCTGAGTGAATAACTGAGTCCCAGGAAAAAAAAAAAACCAAATAATTAGAGAAATGCAAAAATATCCAGCACTTAACAAGTTAAAATTCACACTACCTAGCATTCAATAATAATAAAAAAAAGATTACCAAGTGTGCAAAGAAGAAGAAAAATATCCAGAATGCAGAGAAAATTAGTCAATAGAAACAGACCCCCAAATTACTCAGATGATAGAATTAGTAAAAACCAATATTAAAACTACTTTTATAACTACATTTCATGGTTATGAAGGTAGAAAAAGACATGAGTAGGTTAATGAGAGATATGGAATATAAAATAAAAATGAACAAAATAGAAATTATAAAATTCTAAACAGAAAAAACTTCAGGGAACAAAAATAAACCAGATGGAATTAACAGGAAATTAGATGTTGCAGAAGAAATAGGAAATGTGAAGATGTAGCAATAAACTGTCCAGTATTAAACACAGAAAGAAATAAGAAAAAAAAAAAAAAGATCATCAGTGAGCTATGGGGCAACTTCAGACAGCTTAACATATGTGTAATCAGAGTCCCTGAGGGAGAAGAGAGAGAGAGAAGCCAGAAAAAATATTTAATGAAATAGTGGCCAAATTTTCTCAAATTAAATAAAAATAATGAACCCACAGTTCATGAAGTACAACAAAGTCCACTACAAGAAATATGAAGAAATAGAACCAAGACACATCAAATGAATTAAAACCAGAGACAAACAGAAAAATCTTAGAAGCAGCTGAAGGAGAAAAAAAGGAACATGTACATGGGAACAAAGATATCAGTCGTTGTTCTGGGGGAAGGGGAGAAAAGGAGGGACAGAATGGAGCAGGTACAAAGGGGTATGAGGAAACTTTTAGGGGTGATGGATATGTTAATTATCTTGATCACAATGATGGTTTCACAAGCATATACATTTATCAAAATGTATCAAATTATATATTTTAAATATGTGCAGTTTATTGTATGTCAATCATACCTTAATAAGGCTGTTCATAACTTCATAATGACATGCTGCTATGGTCACAAAAATAGATAAAATCAAAAAGCAGGCAGTACCAAGTATTAGCAAAAGTGAAATTTTCACACACAGTTATAAGAGGATAATGTGATAAACAACTTTGGAAAATTCTTTGACGATGCCTCCTAAAGCTGAACTTGTACACAATGCACCAGCAGTTATATTCCTAAGTATGTAGACAGGAGAAATACCTGCATGTTTACCAAATTATATGCACAAGTAACATTGCTAGTAATAACCCGCTCTGGAAAATCTCAAAGTCCAACAAGATTAGAGTGAAGTATGGTATATTCATAAGATAGAAAACGATAAAAAAGAAGGAAAAACTGCTAAACAACCATGTGAATGAATCTCAGAGGCATAATGTTTAGCAGTCCCAAAGAGTATATATCACATGATCCCAACCATATAAAGTTCAAAATAGGCAAAACTAATTAGATATTAGAAGTCATGATGCACAGGACTTCCCTGGTGGTCCAGTGGCAAAGAATCCACCTTCCAATGCAGGGGACCTGGGTTCGATCCCTGGTCGGGGAAAAGATCCCACATGCCTCAGGGCAACTAAGCCTGCTCGCCACAACTACCAAACTCGGGTGCCTCAATGAGAGAGCCCACGTGCTGCAAACTACAGAGCCCACACGCTCTGGAGCCCGAGTGCCACAACTAGAGAAGAGAAAATCCACAGACCACAACTAGAGAGAAGCCAGTGCGCCACAATGAAGACCTGATGCAGCCAAAAAAATAAATAAATAAATATTAAGAAAAAATGAAGTCATGTTGCGGGTTCCCTTGATGGGAGGAAGTGACTGGGAGGGGACATTAGGGGGCAGTTGTGGTGCTAATAATGTTATATTTCTTGATCTGGATGCTGGTAACTCACGTGTTCGTTTGTAAACATTCTTCAAGTTGTACATTTTGCATGTTTCTCTGTATATATATCATAGTTCAAAATATATATACTTTCATAAATATAGTTTGGGGTAAAAGAGAAACAATGATATATGTATAAATGTAAATATATATAAATATACAACATTGTTTATGTGAATGAAAATACATGCATACAAAAAAGTAATATACATTTATAAAAGAGCCCCAATACATTAAACATTTAAAAATTTTTGTCTATGGTTGGGAGATGAAAGAGAGTGGGGAATGGAGATAAAAAGGGGTGGAAGGAAGGAAGGAAGGATAGAAGGAAGGGATTTAACTATGGTTTATCTCCTTATGAAAAATAATTGCTTATATTTATAAAATGCACTGCTGAGTATGAAGTCATATGTGCCAGCCATTCTTAGTTTTTTGGGCTCAAATCTATCTTTACCTAAACATCTATGCCTGCTACACTCCTCCCATCCAATCTTTTTACTAACATCCTCCCTATTAACAATAACAAAAAAAGTCAACATTAATTAATTATTTGGTGGTAAATTAGATAATAGGTATAGTTTCCAACACACTTTAAAGGAGTCCTCCAACTAAGATGGCAGTATCCCTAGAATTTCCATATATTTAATTATATCATTTGTGCTCAAAACCCATGCTTTCATACCCATTTTTAATAAAATGCTGGAGCTACCACAAGTCTCTCAACTTAGTATTTCTTTTAATAGGCAGCCCACTAATTAGGAAAACCTAAAGAGGATTTCAAATTCCTGAAGAAAGTTTAACTGTGAGCCACTTAAAATCTATAAAATGTACAATGAGAAAAAGGGCTCATAAATCCTAAATCTAAACGGAAATTTCCAAATGAGGAGAATGGAAATATTTATAACCCCTTACATCTCTAAAATATTCTTAAATGTTCAGACGTGGAAGATTTAGTTGTAATTTCTACTTTATTCTCTCCTTTCCCTATGATTCAGCTTCAGGAATGAATGGATAAAGGAGATGTAAGATTTCAGCCATGACAGAGAAGGAAATCCTGCCATGTAAGACATCATGGATGGACCTTGAGGGCATTATGCTAAATGAAACAAGTCAGACAGACAAAGACAAATACTGTATGATCTCACATGTGGAATATAAAAACGTGAACTCATAGAAACAAGTGTAGAAAGGTGGTTACCAAGGGTTAGGGGATGAGGGGTGGGGGGGATGGTGAGATGTTGGTCAAATGGTACAAACTTCCAGTTATAAGATGCATAAGTCCTGGGGATCTAATGTACAGCATGGTGACTATAATTAACAACATTGTATTATATGTTTAAGAGAATAGATCTTAAATATTCTCACCCAAAAAAGATATGATAATTATGTGGCATGATGGAGGTGTCAGAGCTAACGCTATGGTGGGAATCATTTTATAATATATAAGTGTATCAAATCAACACATTGTACACCCTAAACTTATACAATGTTGTATGTCAATTATATCTCCATAAAGCTGGAAAAAATTAGGAAAACCTAGATACAAATAGATAAATAGATAATATGTGATACATTTATATGATGGCAGATTATACAGCCCTTAAAAAGATAAAACTGTAAAAAATAAAATATTACGGATTATCAACTAGAACAGTGAACAGGAAGCTAGAATCAAATAATGATAGAAATTTTTGCTACTTAGAAATTCAGCTGTGAATTTTTTTATTATGAGCATCATATTAGAGTAAAAATGCTTACAAGAAGAAACTATTCGATCAAAGTTTGAAACAAGTGAGAGCAGGCTGATACACTCTGACAGAATCAGATTATGTATTACAATATCTTTAATACCCTAAGGAAAGACAAGAAGTAATTTTAAAGTGTTTGTGCAGAGTTCAATGGGAAATTTAACTCTCTAGTAATAGATTTTTATAATGGAAAAACATTTTATTAAACTACTTGCAGTGTTTACTGCCAGGCATGTAATATATGTTTAATAGTATAAAATCAGCTTAAATTTGGGTAATACAACATTCCAGTATGTAGAAAATATAGATGTTTCTGCCTTTGAATCTAATCCCCCTGTATAGATATCTGCCATCTACTCAGGCTTTAGATGTCAAGTGTAGCTATTTCAAATTTGTTAAAATGAATGTTTACCTAGTGGTGAAGGAGATAATTTTGTCACTTTTCTTCCTTGTCACTGATAATTAAAAGCTAAACTTCTTGCAAAATGATACTTTAAAAATGACTTCCTTACCCCCACACGTAACACTTATTAATTCATCGCAGGACAATTCATAATTTTATATGAGCTCCAAACCCTAGCTGTTACAGATGTAATAACAGCATAAAAACCTATGCTTTAAGCAGTGTTTAGCAAAGCACAATTGTTCTCTCTTTGGCATTTGCTCCTTACCTTATACATCTCTTAATCCTTGGTGTGCACATTGAAAATGTCACCGTGAAGCTAATCATGTTTTCACATTTGAACCAGAAAAATCTTGTTTATATGCCTGAATCTCACATCTTCAGGAAATTTCAAACCTCAGAAAGTTCCTTAGATTTGTATTGTGTCTAGAGAAATAAGACAAAAACACATAAACTCATCCTGGTAGAAACAACTTTCTATTAGAAAGTCAGAATATTTTCTGGTAGTCTAGCAAGAATTCTTTAAAGCAAACATACTTTCCCCACATATTGCAAAAAATTATTAGACTTTGGTTAGGTTGTTCTTTTGTTGGAGTGTGATAACATATCAAGGGATTAAGGTCTCTGAAGGCAGAGCAATAAGAAAACTCATTAGTAAAGAAAGATCAATACATACTGACACTCTCCTATGACGACATTATGAGAATGAAGATGGAAAAACAAATTTAGGATCTAACCATCAATCTCCTTCATCATTGCACATTCAGATCTAGCCAAGATGACAAGCAAAGGGCTGTGTTCATCTTCTCTTACTTCTGATGTTATGAGCATAGTTCACTTTTACGCTGTAATGTAGAGTTGAGTGCTAATTTGTTCCCTCTCTAAAGAACCTAATTTACATCATGATTATTTGTTATGCTCTAAAGATAGATAATTTTTCTCACCTTTTCCCTCCCTTAACTCAGCTTTTTAGTACCTTTTCTAGAGTCTGCATATATGATTTTGTCATTGAAAAAAAATACTCTTTCAGGAAATCGTCTGTATAATTTGCAAGTTAAAGTACATAAAACATGTGTTACTATTAGAATTTATAGAATTATTTTGCTGTATTTGACTGGCATAAATTTTGCCAACATTTATTGACATTGAATGTAGACCATCCCAGAAAAATGGTAAGTGCCCCCTTGGGTCCAGGGCATTGCAGATGATAGATGCCTGCACATGCACACATATACCCTGTTGAAAAAGTTAATCACAATTGTATAAAATTACTTTCCAGAATCAATTTCAAATCTCTGAAATTTTTAATTACCTATTAAACCCTCTTCCTTGCAAACTAGTAATTAGGAAAAGAAGAATGTATACACAATGTGTCATACTTTCTATTTTTAACATTCATTGAAAAACATGGCCAAACTCATTAATTTAAATGAAAGGAAAATTTCCATGCCATTGTTTATTTTCAAAAGAATTCAAAGCCTTCATTTAAATTCAAAAGACAATACAAGATGAAGTTTCACCAATTACATTCACATTTTTACTATAATTTTACTACCTTATTACCCACTTAGGATCATCTACGTGCTTTTTGTTTTCTTGTTACTTACATGAAGCCATTTATCATGGAATATAGTTCTCCACAGTATTTGCTTTGAGACAAGGTATTACATGTGTTCCTGAGATTTAATAGTGGTAGTTTCCACATGTTTTGGGTGCATTATATTGTAAAGTTAAGAGCATAAGTTCTGAAGTAAAAATGTCAGAGTTTGAATCTTGGCTCCAATACTTATTGGCTATATAGATTTTGGGCAATATCTCTAGGCTTCCATTTCCTTATTTATAAACTGGATAAAATACTGTCTAGATCAAGGTATTTTTTAAGAGGATTAAATGAGTGCATTCATGTAAAGCACATAGAAAAATATTTAGCATATAGTAAGTTCTCAGTAAAAGTTATATTTTTATCATTTATATATAACATTACATTTTTATTAAATATAATTTTCCTATGTAGGTAGGCATTCCTATGTAGGTAAACAGTTTTTAGAGAGTTAACTTTTTATTGGGGGGAATATCTTGAACAAGAGGTGCAATGTAGGACAGTGAATGTGAACTAATAACAGAACAAAAAAAGAAAAAAGAAATCGCCAAAAAAAATCTGAAGAAGAAATGAATGGAAATCAAGAGAAATGGGGAAGGCTACAGATAAGAAGGGAGAAAAGCTACAAAAAAGACCCAGGATGAAAGACTGAGTAGCAGAGCAAGGGGCCAAAGCAGAGGGAAGGAGGAAGGCAGAGGCAGAGACCCTGAGAGCTGGAGCCAGAGTGGGAGGGGCGCAGACCTGTGTGCACTGCAGCCCACACTGACCTGTGGGGTGGGGAGGGGTGGACCAAAGCAAAGGTCTGCAGCCTGGACCAGCAGATCCAGCCACTTCCAAGGGGAGAGAAGTCAAGGCCCTGCGCACTAAGGCTGGAGAGGAAAGTGCAGAACAAGGACCTGCCAGTCACAGCACGTGGCTGCAGCCAGGGACAATGTTATGACCTCAGGGAGCTGTTCAGAGAGGGTGGCCACATCCCTGAGACCAACTACTTCTTCATGGGAGACTTCGTGGGTCATAGTTTCTATGGCACTGATACAGTCCTGCTGCTGGCATTTAAGGTTGGCCATCCTGACCGTATCACCCTGATCCCAGACAACCATGTAGCCTCCAGATTGCCCAGGTTTATGGCTTCTCTGCTGAGTGCCGGTGCAATGTGGCTCCGTCACCATGTAGCACTACTGCTCTGAGATCTTTGACTACCTCAGCCTGTTGGCCATCACTGATGACAAGATCTTTTGTGTGCACAGGGCCTCTCCACCTCCATCTAGGCCCTGGACTAGATGCAGAAGATTGACCAAAAGCAAGACGTGCCCCTTGATGGACTGTGTGTGACCTGCTCTGGTCTGACCCTCAAGACACAACAGGATGGCGTGTGAGCCCTGTGGGAGCGGCTACCTATTTTGCAGTGATGTGGTGACCCAGTTCCATGCAGCCAAGGACACTGACATGATCTGGGCCCACCAACTGGTGACAGGTTACGAATGGCACTTCAGTGAAACTGTGCTCACTGTTCAGTTGTCACCCAACTACTGCTACAACTGTGGGAATGTGGCAGCCATCTTGGAGCTGGATGAGCATCTTCAGGAAGATTTCAGTATATTTGAGGCTGCTCCTGAGGGACATGGGGCATCCCCTTCAAGAAGCCAGTGGCTGGGCTTCCCTGGTGGCGCAGTGGTTGAGAATCTGCCTGCCAATGCAGGAGACACGGGTTCGAGCCCTGGTTTGGGAAGATCCCACATGCCACGGAGCAGCTGGGCCCGTGAGCCATGACTACTGAGCCTGCGCGTCTGGAGCCTGTGCTCCGCAACAAGAGAGGCCACGATAGTGAGAGGTCCGCGCACCGCGATGAAGAGTGGCCCCCGCTTGCCACAACTAGAGAAAGCTCTCACACAGAAACGAAGACCCAACACAGCCGAAAAATAAACAAATAAATTAATTAATTAAATAAGTTTAGAAGACTTTAAAAAAAAAAAAAAAGAAGCCAGTGGCTGAATACTTCCTGTGAGTCTTTGGGCCCCTGCCCCTTCCAGGCCCTCTGGCCCTCAGACCACTATTGAATGTGCCCTCTTCTCTAGCTGGAGGCTGGGTATAGCGCTCCTTTCAAGGGAGCACTTCAAGGACGAAGATTTTCTCTGGAGGGCCTCATAGCCTCAGCTCCAGGATCCTCCTCTCCTTTCTCCCCACTGGAACCATGAAGTTTCCACTAACGTTTTTGTTTTTCTTTCTTTCCTTTTTTGTTTGTTTTTAGATCAAAATTTTGAGAAAAATGTGTTGATTGATTAAATTAAAAACAGACAATTTAAAGGAAAATATTAGGTAAATAATAGTTCAGGAGTTATTTAGATATAGAAAATCAGAAAAATGTGGCTCTGATGATTACAGTTTAGAAAACACCCTTCTATTCCATACTTCTTTTTTTTTTTTTTAATTAATTAATTAATTTTTTAAAAAAATTTTTGGCTGTGTTGGGTCTTCATTTCTGTGTGAGGGCTTTCTCTAGTTGTGGCAAGCGGGGGCCACTCTTCATCGCGGTGCGCGGGCCTCTCACTATCGCGGCCTCTCTTGTTGTGGAGCACAGGCTCCAGACGCGCAGGCTCAGTAGTTGTAGCTCATGGGCCTAGTTGCTCCGCAGCATGTGGGATCCTCCCAGACCAGGGCTCGAACCCGTGTCCCCTGCATTAGCAGGCAGATTCTCAACCACTGCGCCACCAGGGAAGCCCCCATACTTCTTTCTGATCAGGGTCCCTGCTTTAAGTTTCCCTAGCGTATAATTTATTCTAGAGTTATTTCTGGTAACGTATGTTATTATATCTCAATCAGTCTATCAGGTGGGTTTATTTAACATTTATGTCACATTAGGGATAAATATTTCAATTATCAACTTCATGATAAACCCTGGTAAGAAGGGGTGCCTGTTACGAGAGATGAAATAAGAGGATCTATACAGTGCTTACATCTACTTACTCGTTCTCATCTTTGCAGCTCATGAAAATGTGTGTGCAATTAAAGAATGAATTATCTCCTTACTTTTGGTACATGTGTGATGTTTGAGTATACAATTTTATAGATGACTCTGCTTATATGGTGCAGTGTTGAAGTATTTCAGAGCCCCTTCATGAGCAACAAGTTAGTTTCCAACAGCCTATTTTTAAAATCACAAGTGTAACATCAAGATTCTTCTTAAGGTAACTTCAGTACTCAAATCCAATATTCATATCCACCTGCATCCTTTCTCAAAATATAGTTTTTCTAGGCTGGGAGGCTTTGTGACTGCAACAATGTCTTTTAACTCAAATGGGGGAATCAATGAAATTCTGCTCTGGAGCATACACCATGGCATACTGGAATTCAGTTTCTGACCTAATTAAGCTCTGAAGCTCGCGGCTGAAGTTTGCACTGCTTTACTGTGATGTTCACTAGTTTGCAGACCTTTGAGATCTATGCTAGAGAATAATTGCATAAAAAATAAGAGAAAGACCATATCCTTACCAAAAAAGAGTTTACCAAGGCTGGCAGGGTGACATGCATATAAATATTGTAGAAATTGTGTGTACATAGAGAATCCTACGCTTAGGTTATGGATTCAAGAGGAAAATTATTTATTACTCTATACAAATATAAAGACAATTCTGAGAAAGGACAGCCAGCATAAACCAAAGGAAAGAACAAGAGCCATGGAATAACACAACCCTAGGCTCACATCTTAACTGGAATTTTAATTTTTCCTAGGATCCTTGTTTTTTCTTCTTTTACAACAAGCACTTGATAGAGATAAACTATTACATCTCTGCTTACCCAGAGTGCTGTATGGCATTTCCTCTACTCTCTTATTAGGGCCAGGACAGCTCTGTAAGGCTCTAGGGTTTCTGGAAGGGATTCAGTTCCAACTTCTGCCTCCACATGTTAGAAGAACCATTTCCTACGCCCTTTTGGATGTTAAAACTCTAGTGCCCAAGATGTAGAGGAGGTCCCAACTCTCCTGGAAGCAGGTAAAATGTAAATGTCCTTACCCTTTTGGCTCAGATGTTTTTTTACTTGGCTTCTTCCTTTTGAATTAAACCATGTAATTTAAATGTTTTTCATTTAAATATTTTATTCTACTGATTTTTTTTAAAGTGTTGCAGTAAAAAGCAGAGCATCTGATTAGCTTAGTTTGCCATACTGACAAGCATCTCTGTAAGAGATAGTTTGAGGTCTCTATATTTATAGGTGTATACCTCTGCTTTTAGAATGTTACTGCTGTCTTGTGGTAAGCCTGAAATATACAGTTTCATAGTGAATGTGTGTAATAAATTGGAATCTGTCCGGTTTGAAGTGAATGAACCCATTGCTAGGAAAAGAAATTAAAGCAGTATTTAGACCCAGTTGTTTTTAACATCACTAAATAATATTGCCTGTACAGACAGTCCCTGATTCATGATGCTTTGGCTTAATGATTTTTTTAACCTTACCGTGGTGTGAAAGTGATACACATTCAGTAGAAACCATACATTGAATTTTGGATTTTGATTTTTTTTCCTGCACTAGCAGTATGCAGTATGATCCTTTCTTGTGATGCTGGGCAGGGCAGCAGCTGCAGCTTCCAGTTAGCCCCTCAATCACAACGGTAAACAACTGATACACTCACAAACATTCTGTACCCACAGAACCATTCTGTTTTTCGCTTTCAGTATAGTATTCAATAAATTATTTGAGATAATCAACACTTTATTATGACATAGGCTTTGTGTTAGGTGATTTTGCCCAACAGTAGGCTAATTTAATTCTGAGTATGTTTGAGGTACGCTAGGCTAACCTATGATGCTCAGTAGATTAGGTGTATAACATGCATTTTTGACTTACGATGTTTTCAACTTATGATATTTTCAACTTACAATGGGCATAAAAGGATGTAACCCTATCATAAATCGAGGTTAAATTTGCATTACATTGATCAATGAGCCTAAGAAACTTACTATAGAATATTAATAAGGAAATATGTGTTCCTTAAACTAAGTATTGTCTGGTACAATAAATGATGATTTTGAGGGTGAACATGAAGATGAAGGATTTTTTTAAAAGCTTCATAAATAATCCAATTTTTGGAAAAAATTATTTTATGATGGAAACACAGATTGGGAAATGCAAAATCAAAAATATATATCTCCAATAATTTTGAAATTAAGTTTGTTACTACAGCATATAATCTATTATTTTCTGGAAACAAAAATATTATTTTCTGGAATATTCCTTTCAACACCATAGAAATATCGAATTAGTCACTCTCTAAATAGAGCATAGCATTTTTTCTGGTTGTATTTTTCTTGATATTTGCCTGAATTGATTCACTCTTATCTGTGTTTAATCCACGTCAGTAACATCTGTTTGAAAACGGGAAGACAATCACTTCTGTTTATAATATCCCAAACAATAGTGAGCTGAATTTATGAACAAATTGACTAACCATTTTGGCATTCATGGGACTACCTACTTCAATATGTTGTATTAACTACCTGTGAGGCTCAGCTTTGATATTGTTAGTAACAATAGAGTTTAATGAAATCTTTACATCCTATTTTTAACTCAAACTTCACAAATTATAGAAACTCTTTTTTGCATAACAATTGGGGTTGTAATGACCTGATTGTCTAAATCATATCAAAGGTTAGAGAAGGAGCTTTGCACATTCTTCACAAACTTGTGACACCATTTAATGTGTAACTATGCAACTATCCTGTGAATTTAGAATGTGTAGAAGATTGCTGAAGCTCTCAAATATGTACTGATTTCTCTCTGCTCCAGGTTAGTTGTATGTATTGATTAAATAATTAAAAATATTTTCAAATATCCACAACATTTAACACCCCGCATGCCGCAACTAAAGATTCCATGTGCCACAACGAAGATTGAAGATCCTGCGTGCCGCAACTAAGACCTGGTGCAGCCAAATAAATAAATAAATATTTTAAAAAGGAAATTATTTAAAAAAGAAAACTTGACTTCAGAGCAATACATATCATTTAAAAGTAATACACTAATTGTGACTTGCATGGTTATGGTTGTGTTTTTCTAGTAATGGCAGTTGGTTGTACTAATGCCACCACATTCCTTGCTGTATTTGTGACCAGTGGTGTGCATTTGTAAGGCAGAGTTGTCCTAGTTAGTAGATATGGAAGTGTTTGCTTCTTGAGATACTAACTAGCTCTTAAGGCAATTTTAACCTGCTGTGTGTATTTGTTTGCCAAAAGAGTACTCTAAAATTCACCTTATTCACCAACTGAGTCAATGAGAACATAAATCCCCATACCTTATTAACTATGGAAGATAGAAGTTAAAATTGCTCTGTTTTCAGTGTCTGCATGTACCCGGTGCAGGCATAGAAATGTATTGGAAACATAACCCAGAAATTTATATTCTCAGTTTTGTCATTGATAGTTAGCTCATTCCATTTTATTTGAATTTGTGCTTGTATAAAATGGGAATCTGGTTTAGAATGTGGAATAAGGTCATCTAAATGTTAATGTTCTGGCTGCCTTGTCCCCATTTTTACTTGGGGACCATAGGAGGTCATGGATGGGACTGATGGGCTGCAGGTGTGTTATAGACTGGTTCTCTCAAGGCAAGAAGACAGTCAGGTCCAAACACAAACCAAGTTCAAGAACCAAGAAGTTCAGCCCTGAGGTTAGGTTTCCAAACCAATGGATAACCTAAAGATGCAAAATTCAAATGAAACAATGGAGAAAGAGCTTAATGTTAGAAAACGGACCAAGAGTAGATTATAGACACTTCAAAAGCTGGCAGGCATCTATCTTAAGTTTTCATTCAGATGTTGGCCTATGGAAGAGTAGGGACATATTTTGGGCCAAAAGTATCAGTGGGGAAAAGACACTGACTGTAAAATACTAAGCTTCTGATAAATAAAAAGACACTAGATTTCAAACTAAAAAGCCCCAAATGGGACATTCTGCACTACTTCTTTTAGTTATGACCATAGATAATTTTCATAGTTTATTTGTACTTTAGTGTCTGTAATTCTAAAGCCAAAATAATAAAATAACTTCTTTAACATGTGACGATAAAACGAGGATAATGTAATTAGTCTATAACAGTGTGCAGCAAATTATTTTTAGCTATTTATTTGTAATATTTTTATTTCTCAAATTGTCAGGTTTTTACATACAACAATAAAGGTGTTAAGCACATATATTACTTTAATCAATTAGTGAAGTAAAATTTTTCCTGTAACCTAATGAGAATAGAATTTGACCACAATTATATTGACTTTTCCATCATTGCATCCTTTAGTTTAGGGCAGTGGTTCTCGACTTTGATGAATAGAATTACTATGTGAGCTTTTAAAAAGTATCCATGACCAAGTACTACCCCAGAATAATAAATTCAGATCTTGGGATGAGACGCAGTCATCAGTATTTTTTTAAAGCTCCACAGGTGTTTTCAACTTACAATAAGGGTTGACAACTACATTTAGGGACACTAACCGATTAACCCAGTTGATAATCTACTTGTCTTAGCTGGGCTGGTCTACCACGGTTTTGTCAACAATGTCTTCTGAAAATAAATCATCTACTGAGGGATAAGAATCAGGAAAAGAAAGCTCTAATCCTTTGAAATTCACTTTGGAAAATGTTATGCCAATCTGATGTTGCCAAACCTCATGAGGCATCCAAGATTGGAAAATTCTTCTGATATTAAATTAAAACTGCATTCTTTTCTCATTTCTGGAAAAGGAGCTTAGAAATTACTCATGTAGCATATAGTTTACCACAAAACTCTAGCAAAAATTCAGCCAAGCTATGCAAAGAAGAATTCTTAATCTACACACATTTTTCTAGAGACATAAAATATTTTTAGAGTACTCTTTCAGCAAACAAATACACGGCATCGATATACAGTCATCTTCTACTTTCCGTACACAGACAACATTCAAATAGATCCATTCTCTACCTTTCAATCCAGGCAGAAACTTTGTGTGATGAAGCACATGGCTGCCTATAAATTATGAGCATAGTATGCATATGCCATTGCTTAATCACCAGAAGACTTTCTCTGGTCCTTGAACACCAGCTGAGGCTGAACAATGGGCAAGGCACTAACAATTTCCCAGACAATTTGGAGTAAGTGGACCCTTCTGCATAAATCACTGAAGGAAAGTTGTTTGCAAAGCTTGAGAAAAACCAAGCTGGAAGAGGTGACTGAGGGGGCCACCCTGGGTAGACTAGTAACTGTGTTTTGGGTGAGAGATCAAGGCATGAAAAATTATCTATCTGCATAAATATAATCCTCTAGGTCAATGTTACTCAGAGTTGGTCTAGAGACAGTTGGTGGTCTAATAACTGTTTGTTGCCAGTTAAAGTACAGAAACTGAAAGTCAGCACTTAGAAACTTTACAGAAACTTGACAAAGTAATCTTATATCTGTTAAATCTAATAACAAAAAAATTGGCTTGTATTTCATATGTCTTTTCTCATTTCATTTTTCTTATAATTACTTGTAATTATATTTTACATAAAATGTCAGTGAATGGCAGATTGAAAATAAAAAATAAAATGGGTCCTTCACCACAGATAGTTCCAGAAGCACTGCTGTAGTTTACCTCAAAAGGAAATTTTGTAAAATTATTTTGCTTAAACTACAATGTTATAATAAAATGAAAGATAGATTTAAAATATGTAGTTATAAATCCATCATGCTGCTTTTGAACTTTAAAGCAAAAAAAAAAAAAAAAAAAATCATTTATCCTGGTCATTTTCTTTACAAGTGTTAAGTGTTAATGCCTATACCATAGTATGGATATAGAGATTAAATTAGATGACATAAATTAAAGTAGTGCAGTCTTTAGCAGAACATATATGGTCTTTATGATCTGGTCCCTGGCTATCTTCACATCCTCATCTCCTGTCCTTACTCCATATGCATGTGAACTAAAACTATAGCCACCTAGAAACAGATTTTAGTTGTTTACTCTGTGCTTTCTTTTAAAAATATTTTAAATAACAACATAAAAGTGTTCAAAGTTCACCAAACTTAAGAGAAATAGTCATTTTTCAGATTCAAGTAACCATAAAGTAAAAATACACCAATTGTGCAGAAGAAGAAAGATTTTACCTGACAGTTAACACCAGAAAGCAATTTCTTCCATTATAACCTATACAGAAAATACTGTAGTGTGATTGTTAGATGTTTTGTAATGTGTCAAATGCGGAGATTTAAATAAATGGCTACAAATTCTTTGGCACCCCTGTTATGAACACATGGGGTTTAAGACCCTATTCCTTCCACTGAGACTGTGTCAATCAATGGAATATGAAGAAAGTGGCATTCTGTGACATTTGAGGCTAATTTGGTAAAGAGTAGGCAGCTTCCATCCAGTTCTTTGGAAAGCTTGTTCTTAGGCCTTTTCCTCTGAGGGCACTCCCTCTAGGAACCAGCCTCTACTGGGAGAAGCCCAGGAAACCTAGAGAGTTCATGTACAGTCATTCTCAGTATCTGCAAGAGGATTGGGCTCCAGAAGCCCCTGCAGAGCCCCAAATCCTTGGATGTTCAAGTCCCTTATGTAAAATGGGTGGTAAAGTGGCCCTCCGTGTCCCCAGGTTCTGTCCACATCTATGGATCAACCAACCAGGTAGATGTAGATATGGACAGCCAACTGTGTAGGTGCTCTGGCTTTAAGACCACCTCAGCCTTGGTGGTACACATGTGAGTGAAGGAGCCTCTGGGTGTCTCCAACTCCCAGCTATTTAAGGCACCCCCAGCAGTTCCAATCTTCCCAAGTGAGTACCCAGTTTCATGAAGCTGACTCAAGCCCTCCCTGCTATTCTTTGTTCAAACTCCTGGCTTACATCATCCATAAGCATAAAATGGTTGCTGCTGTATGTCTTCAGGTTTGGAGTGAGTTGTTTTGCAGCAATAGAAAACTCCAACAGGAAATGATATTTTCACAACAGCCTTATGCTTAGAGATGGTGATCATTTTTTTTCTCTTATTAAACCTTTCAGTAGACTTTATTGCTCCTGTGTGAAACAAAGCATAATCAACATCGATGAAAGTTTATGAATGCAGAGATGCTACATCTTGAAGAAAAGATTCTTTTCAATGACTCCAAGCCATTGCAAATACTATCTTTCTGCCTGGACTGCCCACAACTCCACCTCCACCTTCACCTTCAAGCAGCAGATCTTTCAAGGTCCACTTTAGATGTTTCTTCTGTGTTGCCCCTTGAAAATTCAACCCTACTCCAGGCAGAATTAGTGGCTCCTTCCCCTCTGCTCCCAGAGCACTCTGTAGTGTAGCACTTATAATGTTATAATAGAGTTTATACATCTACCCTCCCCCATCTCCAACTATTCTGAGGACTCCTTGAGGGTGAGGATAATACTTAACACTTTTCTTCTTTGGCTTACTTGTTTTATCAGGTTATCTGGTATATAACCAGTACTTTAAAAATGCATGTTGTATTGGTTGATCATGAAATATATAAGGTTCCATATAAGGTTTTGATTCCTGGATTATACACAAGCTAACAATGTTCTATACTGTCACACAAGGAATTATAAACCTTAATAAAAAGACCAGTAAACACAGATTTACCATACAGAATGCCTATTCAGTTAACCATTCTTTGCCATAATGGCTCTTGAAAAATTGACACTTTCCAAACAACTCTTTATTTTTTTTGATATAGTGACCTGTATTTCCCAAAGCACATAAAGCAAATGAGCATAAAAATGATATTTCGACCTTGTAGTCTTTGGAAAAGGCATTCTTTTTTTTTTTTAAGTCTTTATTGAATTTGTTACAATATTGCTTCTGTTTTATGTTTTGGTTTTTTGGCCGCAAGGCATGTGGGATCTTAGCTCTCTGACCAGGGATCGAACCCGCACCTCCTGCATTGGAAGGCAAAGTGTTAACCACTGGACCACCAGAGAAGTCCCAGCCAGGAAAAACATTCTTTTTTATATGACTCAGTTGTAGTCATCAAATATCAGATGAAACAAATTTGAACTGTGCACCATGTTTGAATAAACTAAAATCTTTTATTTTGCTTAAGTGTGCTTAGTCAGAAAGATGAAGAGGTAACATTTTTGGTGACTTTTCACTCTATGTATTAATAAACTTTATTGTCTTTCCGAGTGCTCTCATCTATAGATATTATTTTGACTAAAGATATCTTTCTATGCTATAACTTTAAATTTTAAGTGCACTTTGAGTGCAAGATAAGCATGATCCATCAAATTGTTAAAAACATTAATACAGAAAGTTGTTCAGAGGGAAGAATGTATCTCACAAAGAACAACTACTTTCAACACTCCTCCACTAATACCCTCCATCAAGTCTTTTCCTGCTTTGGTGAGTACAGTAAACTTCACATCATTACTTTTTATGCACAAACTACTTTATTTATTTTAAATTCCATGTTACTTACTTACATAATGTCATAACGATTGAACAATATTTTGATTGTTCAATTAAAATATTTTTCTTTCTATAAGCATTTTTGGGGTATCCTGGGTTGGAATGAAATTCGTCATAATTTTTCCATTAAAATTAATGAAAAAGCTTTCTCATACAATAGCTTTTCACTTAGCAGCAGGGTTTTTAGAAACAAATTAAGGTTGTTAATCAAGGGACAGTTCCGTTATGGAAGCTTGGCTAACAAACTCTGAGATTATTCTCACTAATGTATGGAGGAGAAAAAGGTAGAACAGGCAGACCCATTAGGAGACTCCTTCAATTGCCCAGAGAAGAAATCATAATTTCTTGGATGAAGGTGGCAGCGGTGTGAGTGGTGAGTAATGGTCAGATTCTGGATATATTTTAAAGATGGCCTCATCAAGTTTTGCTGTTGAACTAGATATGTAGTGTGTGAGAAAATGAAGAGTCAAAAATAACTTCAAATTCAGAGATATCTAAAGCATACCTCATGCCACATGAAGGATAAACTTGAATTAGAACTAGGATCAAGGTGTTTTTTGATGTCCATTCTGGAGCTCTTTCCACCCTCTCCTGCTACCTAAAAGGAGAGCAACTTGTATTTGATGTCTCCATAGGTGCTTCAGGACAAAAGATCAGGAAGCCTTTTTAGTTACTGTTGAAAGAAGGTCTTTTTTCAGGAATTTTTGCATGAAGAACTTCAAATATCTATTCTGGAACACTGAGGACCTGCAGCTGCTTTGAGGATTTGCTCCAAAGCATTCTAAATCCTTAACCAGTTATCACTGAGGTCAGAGGAAGAAAGAGCATTATTTTGATGTTCTTGCAGATTTGGGGGTTGACTCAAAATAACTCCTCATGGAAAGAGCATTCAACTAGGAAGCACACCAGTTTTTAGTTTTCAGCAGTACCACCAATTGGCTAAGTCACAAACTCTTTGAGATCCAGATTCCTCATCTCTAAAGTAAGGAGCTGTGATGAGTAGAATTTTTCAACTAGTTGATATAAATCTTGTAGAGTATGCAAAGCCCTCCCTGAGAGCTGTCTTTCTTTACAGTTTCTGGGCCTACAGAAGTGCCTCAGACACTTGTCTTTCTGGTAATCTCAAGGTTCTGAGGACAGAAGTGGTAATTCCTGTTGCTCGTAAAACTGGAGAAACCTTTGAATCAGTGGTTCTCAAAGTTCCTCTAGTTTTCAAACTTTGATTTGATAGTGTTAGTCACTGTGTTTGTCTTAAAACACTTTCTGAAGTAGATAAAGTGTTGATTATAATTTTGTAAAAAGGATTTTGAAATAGGAAAACTAGTATTTTTGAACTTATATTTTGTGTCAGGGAGTAGAATAGATACTTTAATTATATAATTATATCCTCACAATAAGTAGGTTGTATTATTTCCTGTTTATTAGTCAAGGACACTGAAATTTAAGGAGGCCAAGTCACTTGTCCAAGGCCACACAGTGTGGAGTTGGGGTTCAAACCCAGGTTTGTCTGGTTCCAAAAACTTTTATTACACCAAGCTTATTAGTAATGATAGCAGTTTTCATCATCATCATCATCATCATCATCATCATCATCATCATCATCATTATTGCAAAATACTATCAAAAAAGAAAAGGAAAATAATTTGCAATTATATATTTTTATTACTCACAGAGCACCTTCATACAATTGGTAGGTGATAGGGCATGTGGACCTTGAGTTAACTCCTAGGAGATAGGCATGAAATCTGTTCTGTTCATTCCTCCAAGGCTATGCCAATTGTTCTTAAAGCCACACTCAATCTTGGCCACAGCAGTTGGGCAATGGTCCCTTTCTAAAAGCCAGATGCCTGATGTGTGACAGTTTCCAATGTGAAGCAATTGATTGGGTGGGGAAACTTAATTTTATTGCAATTTACAAGACTAAAAAAAAATTACATTTTATAAAATTGTATTTTATACAATTACATTGTATAAAATTGTATATACAATTACATTGTGTAATTTTTTTTACAATGTAAAAAATACATTGTATTTTTTTAAAAACCGTAGACAAAAATTTCCTATTTTTTTTTTTTTCCTTTTTGTTCTTTTTTGGCTAAGAATTGATAATTATCTACTTGTTAAAAAAAGGTAAAGAAAAATTTCCAAAACTCGAATGAAATATTAATTTAAAAGTGGAAAGTGATTTTGTTTTTAGAATTCAATGAGAGTTGACTGCATAAGGGCATGAAAGAGACAACAGTCAGCTAAGATCCCATTAAGACATAAAATTAAAAGTCAGAAAATTTGCTTTTGAAAACAGTTTTAGGGAAAAAAGGGCAATGAAAAATGAGCCAAAACAAGGTAAAAATGAAGCAAATGGGCAGTAAAGAGAGGGGAATTTGTAGTAAAAATAAGTGTAGAATTATTTATTTGGGTAGGGAGATTGGGGCCATTTCAAAGTACAACAATGAGAGAATTTTCCCACAGTTTAGAAATAAAGGGAAAAAAAGGTATTGCTAATGGGTAAAATGGCACAAAGCCTAAAGGATTTTTATCTACATTTGACTAAGAATGGAAGTCATATTAATTTTACATTATAATTTGCTGCATAATGATAGTTATGTTGGCTGTACAGAGACCCAGCCCATAAAGTTTAGCAATATTATATTTGAAAATTAGTATAATCTGATTGAAAAGTATTTGAGAGGTAAACTAGTCACTGTTCTGGACTAGAAAGAACTATTATATCATAAATAGTGGTTAATTATTCTTTATTTCACCTGGAGAAAGAAAAGAATAACTAACCTTTAATGGCGGCAGCGGGTTTTGAGTTTGGATGAGAACAGGGAGATAAGTGCAACCCAGAAACATTCATTAAGGCAGGTATGAAAATCTTCCTCCTTGGAGAACAAGCTAGACATTCATATGGAATGGTTTAGGGGACAGCATTAGAGACCCTGTCAGGACTTTCAGGCACAGTGCTACGGCAGACCGTCCAGAGGACTTGGTCATATATGCTATTCCTCTTTAATTCCTCATTCCTTCACTGTACCTTTTTATTTGCTTTCCCCAAGTCAGTTTTTTTTTTTGGATCAAAGACTTACTTCCAGTCCTCCTTTCCAATTCAGTGTTTGATTTTTCTTTTGTTCCCACCTTATGTTAACTCTTACTGGGGGAAAAGGAGAGGGGGGAACAGAAACTGCATCCTGGCATCAAGAATGTTCTTCCAGGCTAAGTGCAACATAGGGAAGAGAAATGCTTCCCACAAGCTGGGAAATTTCCAGCTCACCAAAGCAGATGTTGGATGTGCATTTGCTCACCAATGAAATGTTATTTATTGCTTACTAAGAAATTAAGCTGGAACTAAATTATTTGGAATGTGTTTCAACTTAAAAAGATATTGAGGGGATTCATTACTTTGAGACTTGAAAAAAACTGAATGTTGAAGTTTTTCCAATGACTTTAGTGAAAAAGGGATGAACCTAATCTGTTGTGGAAAGAGATGTTCGACAAGAAGCAGATTTCCAGCTTTCTAAGGGCTATAAAAGTCTTTTGAGATGGAATGCAAACCAGACCCCACCCTTTCAATTATGCAGTTTTGCAAGAAGAATGCAATACTCTGGTCACCAAAATAACACCAACACTTCTGCCTTTTAGTTAGTAGTTAGGCAAGATGATTTAGAATGTTAACCATCTCTTTTATTACTTGGCAGCTTTGGGGTATCCGATTTAAGCCATGAATAATCCCCTTTGAAAACAAAACATCTCCTCCAGTGGGATAATTAGACTATTACTAAGGACAAACTATCCAACATCAAAAGCCTAGACCCTAAGAAGTCACGCAACAGGCAGTCTTCTCCCCAAATTAAAAGCATGCTTAGCATGAGAGGTCACTGCAATAAATAAAGGGATGTAAAATAATTACTTACAAGTTTCAGTCAAAGAACTACAGCACGAACTATAATAAAAAGTCACTGGCTTCTGAAAAACGAATATGCTAATTATATTCACTGTTTGAATCGGTGCTTGGAAGCCTGTCCCCCATTCTCTGATTGAGTCATTAATCATTCCTGTGAGGCCACTATTATTCCAAGGGATCCTCAGTAACAGAATCAAGGATATTGCTGCTAACAGTATTAGAAATGGGAGTGGGGAGAGTCAATGGAAGTCCCAGATGGTAATAATTACATTAAGACTACCACCCAAATTATAAGACTATTTTCTCTCAAGGTCTAGATGTGCAATTTTTTTTTGTGCACAAAGCTCATAACCAAGTGAACTATTATTAATCACAACACCAAGTCCACATCCACTTTACTCATCAGTTGAATGATGATAAAATAATTGGCTCTGCTCATGGCATTTTTTTAAGTTGGCTGCTACGTTATCTACAATGCTCCATTCTTTTAAAAATTACTAATGAATGATCAGAGCGTGGTAATTTTTAATTGAGTATTTCCAAGCTCACCCTACTCAAGGAGTCTTTTATAGCATCAACACTAAATTATTTGTGACAGTGGAAGACAGTCACTTAGTAAATATTTTAGGTTTCCTGAGGATTTTATTTAAACTACTATTTGCATCCAACCACTTTGGGGATCTGATAGTGCATGAATGCTTACTGAATTTCTTCTCTCTTTTCCTTTTATCTACTGGAGGAGATGCTAAATTATAGTGAAATCCTCAAAAGGAAGATATTTGAAGAGCGGAGTAATTATAAAAGGCCCTGGTCAAGGAAACACTGATTGCAATACTTCCTAAAAAGCTATTCAGGCAAAATTATAGACACAGAGAACTGAACAGTGATTGCCAGGGAGGAGGGGGTGGGGATGGCTATAAAAGGGCAGTGGGAGGGTTCCAGTGGTGATGGAATGTTCTGTATCTTGACAGTATCAGTGCCATCCTCTGGTTGTGATATTACACTCGAGTTTTGCATGATGTTGCCATGAGGGGAAACTGGGTAGCTCTGTACGTTTTCTTAGAACCACATGTGAATTTACAGTTATCTCAAAATAAAAAGTTTAATTTAAAAAAAGCTATTCAACTGAAAATTGTTCTTATAAATTAATTGTTATCCATAATGTTGTTATGAAACCTAAAACTGAGTCAACTATTTGAAAAGTAATAGAATTAAAATGTATTCCTCATTCAGTGGAATGTATTTGCTCTACCAAACTTTGTCATATTAAGG
The DNA here is from genome assembly GCF_965194825.1 of Balaenoptera physalus. NCBI lineage: Eukaryota > Metazoa > Chordata > Mammalia > Artiodactyla > Balaenopteridae > Balaenoptera > Balaenoptera physalus. The sequence goes on from NC_138892.1 coordinate 70,690,918, forward strand.
CCCAGAAGATTTATGATCAAGACTTATTGGGCAGCTACACCCAATTCCACCCAACTCCACTTGTACCCTCTTTGCTTCAGTTCACTTATCTATAAAATAGAAATAACAATAGTGCATTTCTTACAGGTCTTTTTTTGAGCATTAGAAGAGATAACATAAATCAAACGCTTAAAATAAAACCTGGAATATAGTAAGCAGCAAATAAATGTTAGATGTTCTTGGTGGTTATGCAAAATTTAAGAGTAGAGATGATCTGATGTGTGTATTGACCTCAGTTTTTGTGCCACCCCAGATCAGTTCAGCCTTGCCAACTTCCTGGTGAGAGTGACTCTGGAGATGGCTCATCCCATCCCCCTTAGTCATAAAGTTTCTGCCACCCACTGAGAAACTCCTCACACTCAGCTGTCTCCAGGAGCTGCCTAGAACCACTCAGTAATACAAGGCCAAGGTTCAGAGGTGATAATATTCCTCAGGCTGACCAGTGAGACATATGAGACTGGAAATAACCAGCAGATAAATGGTTTACCCCTTCTTCTCCTATAATGGACTGTTCTGAGGTACAATATATGGCCTCTCAGTTGCCCCATCAGAAAAAAGCAGTCAGCTGTGCCTTTCGTGACACTCTGGTCACCCTGGTAACAGATTCTCTATCTCTCTCTCTCTCTCTCTCTCTCTCTCTCTCTCTCACACACACACACACACACACACACACACACTGTCCTCAACTACATGCAGAAACTCACTGCAGTGCTCCGCTGTCTCATTTCTCCAGGGTCTTGCCTTTTGGGGGCTATTATGGACCTCTCTGAATACCTACTCTCAGCCGGTGATTGGCAAAGAAGTTGTCACTGTATAAATAGGGTTATCATATGAAGATGAGAAGTTAATTTGATTTCATTTTCTGTTCAACATAGACACAGATAAGAGCCATTGCTCTGGAAATTTCCACACTCCTCATGAATTTTACTTTTAAAATCATTCTTGTTTTCTTATTTTTACTTGTTTAAGTGTAGTCCCAAATGCAATTTTATGCCGTATTAATTGTACTACTAAGCAGTTGATAGTTGAACATTCGTTAAATAGATGATAGTTTAAATATTTTTTCTCTTCCCCTCTAATTCAGTTACTCTATACTGATTTGGCATACTGTACAAAAACATTACAAATAAGGTTTTGATTTTATGGTTTGTAAAGAAACACAAATGCCAGATACCAAGCAGTAAAATTCCTTTACTGAGTAAATGAGTGCAAATAGCATCCTTTGTAATACTAATTATCCCTCCTCCGCTGTGTTTAATGAAGATATAGCCTGCGTTCATTTTCTTTTCCTGCAAAAATGTATTCAATATAAGCACAAATATAGGCAAAGGAAGTCCCCAGCTCACAAATTTTGCTCAGAAAATTTACTAATAAGGCTATTTGGAACTTGCATAGAAATGATGTTAGAAAATTATGATTAGATATTCAGATAAGCTCAAAAATTGTACTTACTTTTATATGTGTCTAAAATATGTGTGTGTGTGTGTGTGCATGTGTGTGTGTGTTCACCATTTTTTTTAACCATACATTAACTACAAGTTAGAACACTCTTTCTGTGGGAGTTAAGTCCCTGTGCCAGGCTGGGATGCCAGGAATCCTCTGTCCCAGGCCCAGGAAGCAGAATGTGAACACGCCCTCTGCAAGCTCGGCAGTAGCATAGTAAATTTTGGGGTTTGAGAGTTGGAGGGGTCTCTTCCCTAGTCCCCAAACTTGCTAACTCTCTGAGGCTGCATAATTGCTTAATACAAGGGTATCTCTCTCCAGGAGTCCTCTATAGGCATAGCTATTTCTTTTTACAAAACAAGAAAGCTATTCTACCAGAGGTTTTATATTCAAATCTAGAAGCAGCTACCTTAATCCCAGGGTAGGTGAAAAAATAGGCCAACAGGTCCCCAGCAGCTGATCGTTTGAATTTTTTATTAATTTGTACCCCATTATTATTCTCAAAATGGTTTAAAGCATGTCATGGATTTGGATTCACTTCGACATAGCAGGATAATCTGTTTTTAAAATCAAGAAAAAAAATGGGCAGAAGAAAAATAGGATAAAAAGAGTTTAGTAGAACAAGGAATTATATCAGTGCAGATCACCTGATGTCACAAAGTCTCTTATGATGGTTAGAGTTGGGCCACTGTCTATAAACTTACTATCAGCCATCAGAAAAAAAGAAATTTGATCAGTTATATGATTCACAGTCTTCACAATATTAAAACAAAAACCAAAAAAACAGACACTTAAGGCATACAACCAATCCTGATACTGAAACTAAAGAGGAATTTTTTTGTTTGATATGTGTAGTGAGAACTTTGTGTAATATAACCCACATTCTTATTCTGTTGCAGGGAGTTTTGTAAGATTGTCTCTGCGAAAGGCACATCTGTCAGAATTCAGTACGATGCATTCTAAAATGTGTAATTCCAAGATTGACTTGATCAAGAGGGAGAGCTGTGAGTTTCTAGATGATGGGATGGGTGTTTTCTAGGATGTCCTCCACAAATATTATTTCTTTCAGCTGAGCTTTCATAGGTATTCGCCTTGCAAGTAGCCAGAAAACAGCTGTATTCCCTTGCCAGTTGAGTTTAGGCATTAGCAGCTGAGCTGCAGGTGGGACTGACATTCTCCCTTAAAGACTGAGAAAACAAACAAGTAGAAGTCCCTGAGTGGGAGACCACAACTGAGGCACTTTACGGTGAGTTAAGGAATAAATAAGCAGGGCAAGGCTATGCTCAGAAAGTCATATTCGGACCATTCTAACAGAAACAAATGAACTAACAAGAGGGCACACTGGACTCCATAAAGTATTACTGCAATACTTTTAGCCAGGAAACATGTAAAAATCAAATACTCCTAAAAGTACACCTTAAAATTCCTATGTATAGGGCTTCCCTGGTGGCGCAGTGGTTGAGAATCTGCCTACCAATGCAGGGGACATGGGTTCGAGCCCTGGTCTGGGAGGATCCCACATGCCGCAGAGCAACTGGGTCCATGAGCCACAATTACTGAGCCTCCGCGTCTGGAGCCTGTGCTCCGCAACAAGAGAGGCCGCGATAATGAGAGGCCCGCCCACCGTGATGAAGAGTGGTCCCCACTTGCCGCAACTAGAGAAAGCCCTCGCACAGAAGCAAAGACCCAACACAGCCATAAATAAATAAATAAACCCAAAGTTTAAAAAAAAAAAAAAAAAAAAGAATTACCTCTTTAAAACAAAAAAAATTCCTATGTATAGACAGTGGGAGATTATCTTTGACATTTTTTCCTGACTTTTAATGAAAATATTTATGAAATGTGCCACCTATTTCCAGGTTATTCAACAGAATGCATAACACATATATTAAACTTTTAGGTTAATTTTTAGGAAACTTGTAAAGAAAACTTATAATAGTGAAATTGATCTCAAAGATTACTGAGATTCCTTTCCTTATTTCTATTCTAAACTTTAGAAATATATAGCTATAGATGCAAATGTAGATGATTTGGGACGTTGGGTGGAAGAGGTGCCAATCCTAGAAGAAGTCACGAAATATATAAACATTCCTGACATCAATTTACTTATCAATTTACTTAACCTCTTTCTTGAAAAACAAAGGTTGGATCCAAATATCTGTGGTACATTAAAGACGGCCAAAAATTCTTTGCTTTTCCTCCCACTGAGTGGTAGGATCTAATGATCCTTCCTTTGAATCTCAGTTAGCCTTAGCTATTTGGTTGGCAACAAAATGCAAGGGACGTGAACCTTACAGCTTCTGCCTCGGTATTTTGTAGCACTTGCTTTTAAAGCCCTGGGCTCCCTGTCAGTCCAACTACCCTGAGACCACCCTGCTGTGAGGAAGACCAAGGAAACCATGTGGAGAGATGAAGTGATGCTGGCCAATCCCCCGCTGTTCCAGCCAACTCAGCGCAGGAGCCAAGTATGTGAATGAAGTTCTTGTGGACCTTCCAGACAAGGCCTGCTCCCTCTGGCCCCAGTTGATACTATGTAGAAAAAAAGAACTACCCAGCTGAACCCTGCCTGGATTCCTAGCTCACAAAAATCACATGATATAATAAAATGATTCACTGTCTGGCTTACTTCACTTAGTGTGATAATCTCTATGTACACCCACGTTGCTGCAAATGGCATTATTTCATTCTTTTTATGGCTGAATAATATTCCATTGTATATATGTACTACATCTTCTTTATCCATTCATCCGTTGATGGGCATTTAGGTTGCTTCCATGTCTTGGCTATTGTAAATAGTGCTGCAGTGAACATTGGGGTGCATGTATCTTCTCCAGTTAGAGTTTTCTCCAGATATATGCCCACATCTTTATTCCTGCCCTGCAACTAGGTTCATCAGTACCATTTTTTTTTTTTTTTTTTAGATTCCATGTATATGCATTAGCATACAGTATTTGTTTTTCTTTTTCTGAATTACTTCACTCTGTATGACAGACTCTAGGTCCATCCACCTCACTACAAATAACTCAATTTCATTTCTTTTTATGGCTGAGTAATATTCTATTGTATATATGTGCCACATCTTTCTTATCCATTCATCTGCCAATGGACATTTAGGTTGCTTCCATGTCCTGGCCATTGTAAATAGTGTTGCAGTGAACATTGTGGTACATGTCTCTTTTTGAATTATGGTTTTCTCAGGGTATATGCCCAGTAGTGGGGTTGCTGGGTCATATGGTAGTTCTATTTTTAATTTTTTAAGGAACCTCCATACTGGTCTCCATAGTGGCTGTACCAATTTACATTTCCACCAATAGTGTAGGAGGGTTCCTTTTTCTTCACACTCTGTCTAGTGTTTATTATTTGTAGACTTTGATGATGGCCATTCTGACTGGTGTGAGGTGATATTGTATCTTTGATTTACATTTCTCTAATAATTAGTGTTGTTGAGCATCACTTCATGTACCTTTTGGCCATCTGGATGTCTTCCTTGGAGAAATGTCTATTTAGGTCTTCTGTCCATTTTTTGATTGGGTTTTTTGTTTCTTTGATATTGAGCTATATAAGCTGTTTGTGTATTTTGGAGATTAATCCCTTGTCAGTTTTATCACTTGCAAATATTTTCTCCCATTCTGTAAGTTGTCTTTTTGTTTTCTTTATGGTTCCCTTTGCTGTGCAAAAGCTTTTAAGTGTATCATATGATATAACTTATATGTGGAATCTAAAAAACACGATACAAATGAACTTATTTGCAAAACAGAAATAGATTCACAGACATAGGAAGCAAACTTATGGTTAACAAAGGGGAAAGGGGGTGGGGGGAGGGATAAATTAGGAGGTTGGGATTAACACATATACACACTACTATATATAAAATAGATAACCAACAAGGAGTATAGCACAGGGAACTAAACTATACTTAATATTTTGTAATAAACTATAAGTGAAAATAATCTGAAAAGGAATATATATATTTATATATATATAACTAAATCGCTGTGCTGTACACCTGAAACTAATATGATATTGTAAATCATCTATACTTCAATTAAAAAAAGAAATAAGAAATAATTAAAAAAATTTTTTTAATTTAAAAATATTAAAAAATAAAATGGCTCATATTTTAAGCCACTAATTTTGGGGCTAACAAATAAAGATAATTGGAACATCTGAATCACATGGTACATTGTACAGCATGACTGCTTCCCATATTTCATGAATCAGTTTATTCATTTTCACAATAAAACTTCTTCAGCACTAGGGTCATTCCAGGAAGCTTGGTAGAGATAGGGATGCAATACTGAGCCTGACATGATTCTCATCCTCAGGTAGCTTTCTCTCTGGTGGGGCAAACAAACAGCTAAGTTAATAGTTATGGTTTAATGATATAAGCAGGGCCACACTCCAGGTGTATATGTGCATTGCAGCCTCTGCGAATGATGCAAACTGGAGCTGAACACACACAGCTATTCAAAAGACCACAGTGTGAACGTTTCCCTAATGCTGGGTAGCATGGCGGCTCCGGGGATGAGCATTAGGCTAGAAGTATGCACAGAGTACTAGAGTAGCACAGAAGAGAGAAGGAAAATGATGCATTTACCTGGAGATTTTTAATTTTCACTATTAACACATAGGGAATTAATGAGCCTTGTGATATGTTATTGATTTTGATAATGTAGTTTAGGAATGGTAACATTTATCCTAATATGTATAATACAGTGGGGCTTAAATAATTAATTTAGATTATTGCTATACACACATTTTCATACTCACTTTAACATACATGGAAACCTCTATCGAGTAATAAAATAAAAGAGAGCTTAAAAATTTGTTTGAAGAAAAATCTTGGAAAAAGTAAGATCATACCTTTATAGTGGTTGTTTTCATGATTCCAGGTGATCATTCTTAGTGAAAAATGTATTGAAAATGGGCAAAATATTACATTACACTAAATTGTGAAGAAAACCCACTAAAAATTGAAGAGGTTGGTATCAGTTTGAATTCTGACAGATGAAAATAACAATTCAATTGACTCAATTAGGGATCTGGATTAATATCTGGTTGGTCAGGGCCTAGTTATTTTCAATGAGTTCATATATTATTCCTTCATTTATTTCTTTTCCTTCTCAATAAATATCAGGGGAGGGAAGAAAGATGGGCACCTTGTTAGTGTTTTAGTGTAAACCAACAAATGAAGAGTTCTAAGACTAGGTCTACAAGCTTATTCAAATATCTTAATACAACTTTAAAACAAAAATATTTGGAAGTGGATTGCAATATTTTTCCTTGTGATTATATTCATTTCAGTATTACTTTAATTCTAAATGGTTAAACAAAGCATATTTGCAAATTTGAGAGAAGCCTCTGGGTCACATACTAAGGAAACCAAGAAATTCCTATCTTTCCTATTTTTTTTTTTTTTTTGAGATGAGAAGTTTATTCAGTTTATGTTTCAAGGCAATTATAGAACTGTTTATTTTGGTTTGCATAATATTTTGTTGCACAATTAGTGCTATTAGTTTATACCACCTCTATACAATTTGTGGGGGGGGGTTGTTTTTAATTTTCAACTTTTTATACAGTTTTGATAGGTTACTTTCCATATTGGCTATATTGTCCATGTTGTACAATATGTCCTTGAACCTCTCTTATACCCAGTAGTTTGTACCTCCCACTCCCCCATACCTATATTCCACCCCTCCCAACCTGGTAACCACTAGTTTGTTCTCTATATCTGTGAGTCTGCTTCTATTTTGTTATATTCACTTGTTTGTTGTATTTTTTAGATTCCACATATAAATGATATCATACAGTATTTGTCTTTCTCTGTCTGACTTATTTCACTTAGCATAATACCTTCCAAGTAAGTCCATTCATGTTGCTGCAAATGGCAAAATTTCATTCTTTTTTATAGCTGAATAACATCCCATTTTGTGTATATGTGTGTGTGTATATATTTCACATCTTCTTTATCCGTTTATCTCTTGATGGACACTTAGGTTATTTCCATATCTTGGCAATTGTAAATAATGCTACTATTAACATTGAGGTGCATGTATCTTTTTGATTTTAGTATTTTTGTTTCCTTTTTCAAATATATACCCAGGAGTGGCAATGCTGGGTCATATGGTAGTTCTATTTTTAGTTTTTTGAGGAACCTCCATACTGTTTCCACAGTGGCTGCACCAATTTATATTCCCACATACAGTGTAGGAGGGTTCCCTTTTCTCCACATCCTCGCCAACGTTGGTTATTTGTGTTCTTTTTGATGATAGCCATTCTGACAGGTGTGAGATGACATCTCATTGTAGTTTTGATTTTCATTTCCCTGATGATTAGTGATGCTGAGCATCTTTTCATATGCCTGTTGACCATCTGCATTTCCTCTTTGGAAAAATGTCTATTCAATTCTTCTGCCCATTTCACAGCAAAGGAAACCATTGACAAAATGAAAAGACCTCCTACTGAATGGGAGAAAATATTTGCAAATGATATGACTGAAAAGGGGTTAATATCCAACATATATAAAAGATTTCATACAACTCAACATCAAAAAACCAATCTGATTAAAAAATGGGCAGAAGAAATTTTTTTTCATATTTTGAGTAAAGCAACATTCCTTTAAGTCTTTTTCCTTAAAGTGAGTTGTTAATATTCATAATATATGGAGGAACAGTAGTTTCACCAGTTGTCTATCTTATTCTACTGTTTAATCATATAGGGTCACCAATGGTTCATATTAAAATGTATCTGTGTGTATAACATTGTTGTGATATTTATATTTTTGTCCAATTACCTCTCCCTTCATCTCAAAACACAAGAGACATATAGGAGAAGGAAATAAAGTCAGATTACCCATTGCTATTAATATATTCAAAGATGTTATAGGAATCCATATTCACTAAACTATTTAAGTCAGCTAGTACACCATTTGGAAGAGAGGATTAGATACTTAGTTAAAAAGAACTAAAGTGTAGTCACTTCTCTGTCATCCACACCAATGAAACTGAGTCATGGTTCAAATAAATAAATAAACTTTTCAATACAATTCGATCAACTACCACATACATTTAAAACTTCCCAGATTTTTATCACAGTCTATTCTTAATACAAGACTAATAATATCAGTAACTTATCATCTCTTTACCTCTGATGCTGTAGAGTCACCTCAAACTCAACAACTTTCTTGTTTTTATTTCTCTCAGCTGCCCAAGACAGAAATGTCATGGCTTCTACTGACTTGTCCCTTTTCTTCATATCCTGTAGTTAAGTAGTCTCCATGACTGGTGAGTGCTGTCTCTGAAGTCAGTGGTTCCTAAATTTGCTTGCATATGAGAAAACATGTAAGCTTTTAAAATGCTTATTCCTGGTATTGAAACCTGGAGATTCAGTGGTGTTGAACCTGTATTCTGTGTAATACTTCCAGATAATTCTGATACACAGTCCAGTTTGAGAAACATCACCCTCAAATTTCAAGTTCTTTTTATTCTCTCCATCCTTATTGGAATTATTTTCCTTGATTTTTCTATCTCCTTCCTAGACTGTGTAATGGTTTGCTAGATTTGTTTGCCCTACTCCATTAATCCCTTTCTATTTTGGTTGATCCTCTACACTGATTGTCTCATTCTCTTTTTAAACATTTTAATAGGACTGGGGTAACTTTTGCAGGGAGGTAGTATCTGGAGGGGCAGAGGAGAATTTCTGGGTTGTTGGTAACATTCAGTTTTTTATTCTGTCTTTTGGCAACATAGGCCTGCTCTCTTTGTGAAAATCCACCAGCAGCCTCCTTTAGATTTGTGCCTTTGTTCTATTTTTATGTTCTATTTTAATAATATGAAACTCATAGTGCCTCTTCAGGTACTTCCCCACTATACTTTTCCAACATGATTCTGTCCTTTAGCACATGCTGGTCCCTCTCTTTAGAACACATTTTCTGCCTTCTCTCTCTAGCTTACTAATCTGTTTTTATTGTTAAGTTTTTGTGTAATGTTTCTACCTTAGTATCCCAGGTTGTAGAGTGTCTGTCCTATTCATATTTGTGGTCCCACATAGAGATCAGCAATTGCAGAGCCCAGAAATTGGTAGATAGTCTGGGTTCAACAGTGCTGTTTAAATAAAATGAATGAATGCATGAATGTATGCTGTAGTTTCATTGACAAATCGGAAAACTTGGTATCAGAAAATAAAGGAGTGAAGATCAAATCCTGTTGTGAGGATGTGAAGCTATGCCTCTTAGGCACAGGTATTTTGATTTTGGATGAATCCAAGAACAAAAAAATAATGAGTTGAATGTCATGTATCACAACCACAATCATAATCTGAACTAAGTCCCAGCCTAGGAAACGAAAGACCTGGGTTATAGTTGAGGATCCAACACCACAGGGCTTTGGGCAAATCACTTTATCTTGCAAGGCCTAGTGCTTTCCATATCTAATTTTTTAAAAAGTTTGGGGGAGGGGGAGTAGATGATCTCTAAGTTCCTCTGAATCTTAAGCATTCCATTGTGTCTGAATAATCTACAAGAAAAAGAAGCCTTCAGTATTTCACAATTCTTCATGTAAACCACCAGCTAAGAAGCATAAATGTGGTTCTTTTGATCCTTGTTTTTTCCCATTTCTGCTCTATTACAGTATATCAGTCATGAGATGAAGAAATTCTATCAATATATGCTAACAGAAAAAAAGTCAAGTAATTTTTTAAAATGTAATGTTTTAGCAGCTACCCTTCCTAAGGATTTTTAAAACAGCTTTATTCAGATGTAATTCACACAGCATACAATTCACCCATTTAAAATATATAATTCAATGGTTTTTAATATATTCACAAAGTTGTGCAACCACATCACAACAATCTTCACAATTTCAGAACATTCATCACTTGCCACTCTAAAATCCTGTACTATTAGCAGTCAGTCTCCCAATTCCACCTCCTTCCACTTCTACCAAGCTTAGGCAACCACTAACATGTTTTCTGTTTCTATAGTTTTGCCAATTCTGGATATTTTATAATACAAGTAGGATCATACAATATGTGGTCCTTTGTGACTGGCTTCTTTCAATGAACGTAATATTTTCAAGGTTCATCCATGTTGTGGCTCCAATTTTTTTTAATTGAAAATAATATTCCATTGTGTGGATAAGTTACATTTATTCATTCATCCACTAAATGAATTTATCAGTTGGCTATTATGAATAATGCTTCTATGAACATTTGTGTACAAGATCATGTGTGGACATATGTTTTCCTTTCTTTTAAGTATATAACTAGTAGTGAAAATTCTGTCATATGTTGGCTCTGTTTAACCTTTGAGAAAGTGCTAGACTATTTTCTAAAGCAGCTGCACTGTTTTACATTTCTATCAGCAACGTATGAGAGTTCCAATTTCTCAGCACCATTGCCATCACTTTTTATTAACTGTCTTTTTTATTTTAGCCATCATAGTAGATGTAAAGGGGTATCTCACTATGGTTTTGATCTGCCTAAAGGCTAATGTGTTCAATACCTGTTCATGCATTTATAGGCCATTTATATCTCTTCTTTGGGGAAATGTTTATGTAGATCCTTTGCCCATTTTCAATTGGGTATTTATACTTGTTTATTAAGTTGTAAGAGTCCTTTATATATTCTAAATTAAAATCCCTTATCAGATATATCATTGGTGTGCCACCCATATAGAATGAGTCAGAAAGTATTCCCTCCTCATCTATTTTTTGGAAAAGTTTGTGAAGAATTGGTATTGCTTCTTTAAATGTTTGGTAGATTCCACCAGTAAAGCCATCCAGGCTGGGCTTTTCCTTGTAGAAAGTATTTTTTTTAATTGAATTATAGTTTATTTACAATATTGTGTTAGTTTCAGGAGTACAGCATAGTGATTTAGTGTTTTTGCAGATTATATTCCATTATAGGTTATCACAAGATATTGGGTATAATTCCCTGTGCTATACAGTAAATCCTTGTTGCTTATCTATTTTATGTATAGTTGTTCGTATCTGTTAATCCCATACCCTTAATTTGTCCCTCCCTCCTCCCCTTTGGTAACCTCAAGTTTGTTTTCTATGTCTCTGTGTCTGTTTCTGTTTCGTGTACACATTTATTTGTATTATTTTTAAGATTCCACACATATAAGTTATATTTGTCTTTCTAGTTCTGACTTATTTCTTAAGCATAGTATTCTATAGGTCAGGGGTCCCCAAGCCCTGGGCTGCAGACCAGTACCGGTCTGTGCCCTGTTAGGAACCGGGCCACACAGCAGGAGGTGAGTGGCAGGTGAGCGATTGAAGCTTCATCTGCCGCTCCCCATTGCTCCCCATCACTCACATTACCATCTGAACCATCCCCCCACCACGAGAAAAATTGTCTTCCACAAAACTGGTCCCCGGTGCCAAAAAGGTTGGGGGCCGCTGCTCTAGGTCCATCCACATTGCTGCAAATGGCAGAATTTCATTCTCTTTTATGACTAATATTCCATAGTATATATATATATATATATATATATATCTCACATCTTCTTAAGCCAATCATCTGTTGATGGACATTTGGTTTACTTCCATTTCTTTGCTATTGTAAATCGTACTGCTGTGAACATTGGGTTGCATGTATCTTTTTGATTTTAGTGTTTTGGGTAGAATTGCTGCATATATATGATAGTTCTACTTTTAGTTTTTTAAGGAACCTCCATACTGTTTTCCATAGTGGCTGAACCAATTTACATACTTTGTAGGAAATTTTAAAATTACTAATCAAATCTCTTTATTTGTTATATTTATTCAGATTTTCTATTTTTGAGCCAGTTTTAATAGTTTGTGTCTTTCTAGTAATTTGTTCAGTTCATCTAAGTTATCTAATTTATTGACATATGGTTCCTTACAGTATTCCCTTATAATTAATTTTATTTCTGAAAGGTCAGTAGTGATGTTCCTTCTTTCATTATTTTAGTAATTTGTGTCTTCTCTCTTTTTCTTGGTAAATTTACCTAAAATTTGCCAATTTTGCTGATCTTTTCAAAGAACCAACTTTCGGTTTCATTGATTTTTCTATTGTAGTTTAAATTTCAAATTAATTTATGTTCTAATATTTATTATTTCCCTTCTTCTACTGTCCTTAGGTTCAGTTTGCTATTCTTTTCCAATGTCTTAAAGTGGAAACTAGATAATTGATTTGAGATCTTTCTTTTTTAATATAGGCATTAAGAGTTATAAATTCCCCTCTAAGCATTGTTTTAGCTGTATCCCATGCTTTGGTATCTTATGTTTTAATTTTCATTCATTTCCTAGTATTTTCTAATTTCCTTTGTGATTTCTTCTTTGATCAATTGGTTATTTAAGAGTCTGTTTTTTAACTTCAACATTACTGGGAATTTTCCAACTTTTCTTCTATTATTGGTTTCTAATTTTATTCCACTTTCATTGGAGACATTCTTTATATGATTGAAATTCTTTTAAAAGTATTGAATCTTGTTTTATGACCTAATATATGGTCTGTCCTGGAAAATTTTCATGTGTGCTTAAGAAGACTGTGTATTCTGCTGTTGCTGGGTGGAATGTTCCGGACATTTCTATTAGGTCTAGTTAGTTTATAGTGTTGTTTAAGTCTTCTATATCTTCGTTGATCTTTTGCCTAGTTGTTCTATCCATCATTGGAAGCATGGTATTGAAATCTTCAACTATTATTTTCAATATTCTATTTCTCTTTTTAATTCTATCAGATTTTCTTTCATGTATTTTGGGATACTGTTGTTAGATGCATATATATTTATAATTATTGTATAATACCTGACAGATTGACAATTTTATCATTATAAAATGTTCCTTTTTTATCTTTAGCAACATTTTTTTGTATATGAGTCTGTTTGCCCAGTAATAGTATAGCCACTCCAGCTTTCTTATGATTGCTGCTTTTATGGTATATTTTTTTCAAACTTTAACTTTCAACCTATTTGTATCTTTAAATCTAAAATATGCCTTCTGTAGACAACATATAATTGGACTTAAAAAAATCTAGTCTCACAATCTTTGGCTTTTGATTGGGTTATTTGACTCATTTGCACTTAATGTTAATATTGATATGTTTGGATTTGCTATTTTATTTTTTGTTTTATATATGTTTCATGTCTTTTTTGTTCTTCTGTCCCTACTTTCTTTCTTTTTCATTAAGTTTATTAATATTTCATTCATAATTTTGGTGTATCATTTTAATTCCTTTGTTATTTTGCTATATTTTTAAGTTATTTTCTTAGTGGTTGTTCTAGGCTTACAATAGATGTATTAACTTACTTTAAGAATCTATATCAAACTTACACTAGTTTAATTTTACTGAGATCTAGAAATGTACTTCTATAAAGAACTATTCCCTTTTCCCTCTTTTCATGCTATTCCTGTTATATATATTATGACTATGTTATGAACACAGTATTGTAATTGTTCTAAAGTTCTAATTATTACTTTATATAATTGTTATGTCTCTTAAGAAGTTGAAAGAAGAGAGGAGAGCAATTATTTATTTTAATTTCTGTAACAATTTTTTCACTATACTTTTTTGAGTTACTTTCCTAGTGGTTGTTCTAGAAATTACACTATGCATCTTAATTTATCAGAGTATACTTAAGATTTATAGTACTTAGTTCCACTGAGATACAGAAATGTGACTGTTATAAATGTTATATTTCTTTTTCTCTTCTTCTGTGCTACCAATGTTTTACGTTGTTATACATATTACATATACACTATTATATTTTTACTTTGTATAATTTTATGTCTTTTAAAGCAGCTAAAAGAAGAAAGGGGAGCAATTATATATTTATGAACTTTGTTATATTAACCTTCTTATTCCCCATTTCTATTTTTTTCATCTTCCTGTAGATTTGAGTTACGATCTGGTACCACTTTATCACTACAATACAGCTTTGCTCTCACCCACTTCTTTTGTGAATATATTGTATTTCTGTATGTTATAAGCACAACAAAATAATTACATACATATTGTTTTATACAACCGCTTTTTAAATAAGTTAACAGAAGGGAGAAAATATCCAATTATAGTGTTTTTTGTAATTACTTACATAATTACCTTTACAAACACTCTTTGTTTCTTCATGTGGATTTGAATTACAATCTGAGATTATTTGTCTTCAGCCTGAAGAACTTTCTTTAGTATGCCTTGTAAGACGATTTAGCTAACAAAAAATTATCACAGTTTTGTGTATATGGGAAAGTTTTACCGTGTCTTCATTTTTGAAAGATACTTTTGATTGACATAAGAATTTTGATTTATAATAGTTTCTTTCACCACTTTGAATATTCACTGTCTTCCAGCCTCCTTTGTTTTGAATAAATCAACTGTTGGTTTTATTGGGGTAATCCCAAGTCCTTGGCAAGTCATTTTTCTCTTGCTACTTTCACAATTTTCCTTTTGTTTTTGGCTTTCAACCTTTTGACCATGATGTGTTTGGATGTAGATATCTTTGTGTTTATTCCAGGTGGAGTTCAGTAAGCTTCTTGAATATGTAACTTCATTTTTTTCCATCAAATTTGGGAGGTTTCAGCCATTGCTTTTTGAATAATTTTTCTGCTTCTTTCTTTTAAAAATGTTTTCCTGTATTTCAATCATACTTAATAGTATCCCACATTTTTCCTAGGCTCTGTTGATTTTTCTTCATACATTTTTCTGTTTTTCAGATTACATAACCTCTAATCATCTATCTTCAAGTTCATTGAGTCTTTCTTCTGTCAATTGAAAACTACCATTGATCCCCTCTAGTGAGTTTTCATTCTTCATATTGCTTATCATACTTTTCACATTCAAAATTTCATTTAGTTCTTTTTTTATAACTTCTATTTCTCTTTGCCGATGTTCTCTATTTGATAAGATATTGTCATCATGTCTTTCTTTCATTCTTTAAGGATTTTTTTTTAGTTCTTTGAACATATTAATTATAGCTATTTTGAAGTCTTTGCTAAATCCACTATTTGGGTCCTTTCAAACTTAGTCTCTGTTGCTTGTGTATGTATCACACTTCCCTGTTTCTTTGCATTTC
The DNA here is from genome assembly GCF_965194825.1 of Balaenoptera physalus. Lineage (NCBI taxonomy): Eukaryota > Metazoa > Chordata > Mammalia > Artiodactyla > Balaenopteridae > Balaenoptera > Balaenoptera physalus. Next base: position 70,706,429 of record NC_138892.1, read on the forward strand.
TGGCAAATTTTTGTATTTGTTGCTGAAAACTTGATGTAACAACTCTGGATACTGGTCCTCCTGCCAACCTAGGGCTTACTGTAGTTGTTGCTTGTTTAGTTGCTTAGTGAACTTGGGGAGTATTGCAATGAATTCTATTTCTGCTTTAGTGTAAGACCTTTAATGTCACTGCTCAGATAGCATAGCCTTGGGCAAGTGCAGTCACCCTGATATCCATTTTGCCCGGGGATGACAGTGGTTTTAGCTAAGCTGTCTTTGAATTTCTTTTTTCCTGATCTTCATACTAAAATTTTCTAGAGTTATTATTAGTGTTCTCTAGTGTCTTCATACTAGTCTTCTCTAGTGTTATTATTCCCCAGCTGTTAAACTGTAATAAATGTTGGCTGATTGATTTTTTTCTTTTTTCTTGGAAATGCCCAAGAGCATAAATCACTCTGCATTCTGAACCAATTAAAATCAGGTTTTCTGCAGGGGTAGTCTTTTAGGCCAGTCTCTGTGACTTGGTCATACCCCAGGAGAGCTCTTCTTAGCTTCTCTTTCCCCTTTTTTTTTTAAACTAGACTACTAGCTAATCTACCATTTCACTTGTTGCTATCATGGAGCTACTAGTTGTTCCTTAACTGCTCACACCAAAGTCTCCTTTTTTCTTTTAATATAGAATCTTTAGGCTTGAAATTCCTCACTCTGTTCCAAATAAACCCAGTTTCCTTGGGATGAGCTATAGAACTCTCAGTGTTTACAGCCTGCTTCCCTCTCTAAGCAAAACCTATGTAATTGTCTGCTTGTCTCCAAGGGACATCCCTACTCTCTGAGTATGGTACTGAGTGGGGGCAGTAGCCCTTGGTCTTCTTGGCTTTTCTCTCCCCGTGTGGAATCTCTGCCCTATGAGCAAACTGGGGTTAATGCAATCCCTCAGTCTATGATTGAGGGTTTGGTGGAATAAGAGAATCCCAGACTTCTGTTCTTGGCTGACTAGAGCTTCTGCAACACAGACTGGAGAGAATAAGAAATGCTGGTGTCCTGTCCCTCACTGAGAGAAAATATAATCCTAGACAATGAGCTGGGGGAAGAGGCAGATTTAGTTGAGGTCTTGGTGGTGGGGGAATGGGTCATGACTCAAATGAAACAGACTCTCACTCTTCTGAGATTTAATAGATTTTCCTAAATAAGCGTTTCTCCATTTGCTGTGTGCTCTTAGGGCAATTTCCAGAGACTTTAAATGGTGTTTTTCTTTAATGATTTTCACTAGTCATGATTGTTTCACCAGGGAGAAGGTAAGGAGAGCTCCTCATTCTGTCACTCCAGAAGTACTTTTCCTCCCAGCTTTTTTTATTACTGAAATCACAGAAAATTTTAGTATTGTATTCCTGCCAAATGGACCAGAAAACAGATCAGTCTATATGAAAAGAGTAATTATTTGAGTTACTATGAACTTTAGTTAATATTTTCAAACAAGTATGCAAAGTGTTGATTTAATTAAGAGTTCAAATTTTAAAGGATTGAAGAGGCTTCATTTTTTCGGCAAAAATAGTGATTAGATACTCTGAGATCTTCAAATACATAACATCTAAAAATGCGGGCTTAAATGTAAAAATCATCATTTTAAAATGCATCAATAACCTGCCAAGGATGTAATAAAAATTGTCAGAGCAATGTCTTTTTTTCTTTACAGATGTTTCTCTACAATGATTTTACCAAATAAGGGCTTATTTTTTCCATTAACCAGAAGTACAGAGATTGGCAGTCATAGCCAATACAGCAGCTCCATCAATGGCCTTGCATCCTTTTATCTTTCTGTTACATCATCATTATTGTAGGTTTTTCACCCTCATACTAATATTTCATGGACTCAAGATCACTGTTCCATCTCTAACCTCATATCTATACTTCAGGGCAGTTCAAAAGCAAGGAAACATCCAAAGAAGGGCTGGGACCTATAAGACAGATGAAAAACTTTAGACTCATCCAACAGATTTTGATTACATCTCCTTGGCCAGAACTAAATCAAGCAGCTACCTCTAGTTAGCAAAGAAGGCTAGGAAATATACTTTTGGAGGTTAGACATGTTACCACCAAAAGAAATCTGGGTTCTAGTTAGTAAGAAAAAAATGGCAAATGGGTATTAGATAGAAAACTAGTAGTGTCTGCCACAGCAAGGTTGTGGAAAATGGGAATACTCATACACCTCTGTTGGGAGTATGATTTGTCACGACTTTGAAGAATAGTTTTGCTATAGCTACAAAAGTTGGAGAAAAAAATGAATGAAGTAGGACTATTGATAATAACATGGTCAACACTCATAAACAATTTTTAAACCAAAAATATCAAGTTCTAAAACAATGTGTATAATAAGATGCTTTTTGTATACACTTTTATATACTACAGTAAGTCCCCTACATACAAACCTTCAAGTTGCGAACTTTTGAAGATGTGAACGTGCATTGCATGTCCGATCACACAAGTTAGTTCACGTGTCTGGCGTACATTGTCACATGTGTGCATCCTCTACAAGTGGTTGTGCTTTTGTGTACTTTACTGTACAGTACTGTATAGACTACAGTAGTACAGCATCTTTATTTCAAAGGCAGGATGTCCGGAAGCAAGCATAAAAGCAGTGGTGACGTAGCTGGTACTGCTAAGAAGCGCCAAGCAATAATGATGGAAACAAAAGTGAAAATAATTGAGAAAATGAAGCGACAAGAGGAAGAAGAAGTAACTGAAGAACAGAAGAGATTCATGATGCAGGTAATGGAGAGGGGATTTTCTTTATTTGAGGTGGCACTGTTAGTTTCTGAAGCACAGGACCCTAACATAGAACAGTACACAAAGGTTGTAGCAGCCTTTCAAAATGTAATTCAATGCTACCATGTCAACTATGATGAGAAAAAAGAGCTACTACCCAGACGTCACTGGATCATTTTTTCAAGAAGGCAGATAGAACTGAATCCAGCAAGGAACCAGAACCTCTACAAGCAACATCAGGCGTGAGTGAAATTGCAGCCTGCCCTCTGTCTCCTATTGCTGACAATCCTTCAGCTCTACCATCTTCCACCTCCTCTCCCTCCTCCAGTCAGTAACTCTTCTTGCCTGTTCACTCGATGCCAGCCCCTGTATGCCAGCTGTTGTACTGTACTACTGTACTTTTCAAGGTACTGTACTGTAAGATTAAAAATGTTTTCTTTATTTTTGTGTTTGTTTTTTATGTATTATTTGTGTGAAAAGTATTATAAACCTATTACAGTACAGTACTATACTTACTGTACATATAGTATAGTACTGTATGTGTACTGTATGTGTGTATATATATATATATATATAATGTGTATATATATAGCCAATTGTGCTAGTTGGGTACCTAAACTAACTCTGTTGGACTTAGGAACAATTGGACTTACGAAAGCACTCTCAGAATGGAGCTCGTTCCTATGTAGGGAACTTACTGTATATGAGGACTAGTTTCACCAAGAAAATACTTTATTTTATTTATTTTTTATTTGAAGTATAGTTTATGTACAATGTTATGAAAGTTACAGGTGTACAGTTTAGTGATTCATAATTTTTAATTGTTATAAAAATTATAATAATTAGACTCCATTTATAGTTATTATAAAATATAGGCTATATTTTCCATGTTGTATAATACATCCTTGTAGTTTATTTTATACATAATAGTTTGTACTTATTAATCCCCTACTCCTCCTGCCTTCCCTGTCCCCACTGGCAACCACTAGTTTGTTCTCTATATCTGTGAGTCTGTTACATTTTTGTTATATCCACCAGTTTGTTGTATTTTTTAGATTCCACATATAAGTGATTTTTTAAAATGAGAAGAGTTTAGTTACATTATTTAAATGCATAGGTGGTCCACAGGTGAGCAAGGGAGATCCATGGGGAAACATCAAGTGGAATCACAGGGGTGGGTGGGGGCAAGGTTGGGGCTGCAAGAGGAGCTGTGGGGCTGGCTTTCCAAGGCGCTTGGAGTTAATGAGCTGCAGAGGTGAGACAGCAGAGCCCAGAGTCCACCTAAAACCAAACACTGAAGGACAGTATTAGTCCTTCTCTGTCTGACTTACTGAACTTAGCATGATATCCTCCAAGCCCACCCTTGTTGCTGAAAATGACAAAATTTCATTCTTTCTTATGGCTGAGTAGTATTCCATTGTGTGTGTGTATGTGTGTGGTGTGTGTGTCTGAGATAGATAGACAGATAGATAGATATTATTCATTTATATAAAGATGTGAGATAGATAGATATATATATATATATCTATATCACATTTTCTTTATCCATTCATCTGTTTATTGACACTTAGATTGTTTACAGTGTTTCACTGAGATTCTGGAACATTGTCCCAGATAGCATTATTTTAAAATTTATTCCAGAAATTACAGCATATAAAAATTAAAGCAGATCCCATTTTTGGAAGAACCAAACGCTGTTTCAGGGGCACATCTTGCTTAATCCTAAGGTTTAATGGCAAAAACATGGGTTTGGGAGCCAAGAGTCTAAGCTTTAAATCACTGCTCTAAAACCTGGGAACTCTGTACCCTTAAGCCAGTTGCTTTAATTCTCTACCTGTTTCCCCTTGTAAAATCACAGCAAGAATTCTTACCCTCCAGGATTGTTGTGAAGATTAGAGACAACAATGTGTCTCATCTAGGTCTGACCCTTATTACATGCATAGTAAATTGTTGCTCTGGTGCATAAATTAGTTCCTCAGTTTCCACGCCCTGCATGATCTCATACACAGACTGTGGTATCACTTGAAACTACTATCAGAAACCCCCAAATTGCTTGACTGAGCTTTTTGCATTCCCATTACTGTTAAGTGCTAAACTATTCTCAATGACACACCCAGGACCAAATAAAACAGAAAATAGAAACTGAGTAGCTTGTTGAATAAACTTAAATCAAAGGGGACGTGATTTTTAAGGCATTTAAACAACATTTTAAAAGTTTACCCTTTTTCAAGAGAGAGAAAATACTGCAAGTGTTTGAATGTTTGTTGTAGCTTTTACCTTACTTAGTTTATGTTCTTGAAATCATAAGAGGTTTTGTAAATCTAAGACTCTTACCAAATTACAGGAAAAAGAATGTTCTTTATATGTATTATAAGCAATGTTATTATGGCTCATAGTTCTTTTAGAAGATGTTAAGAGAAAAGTTATGGTGAGAGGTCAATTGTTTATAAAAAAATTTTTCAAAAAGAGGTGCCAATATAAACACACACGTTGGACAAGGGCCACTTGGACCAAGAGTTAATGCTGAGATCTTATGTATTATGTGATAAAATACCATATTTCAATCTAAATTCCTCATTCTTTCCCTAATGTAAGGGCAACATATTCCTCTATGGTTACTTTAGGGGTTACATTTTGATTGAAATGTTTCATTGTTTGTGCAAAAAAAAATTTATGGGGCATTAATAGATGCTATCTGATAATAGAGTCTTTAAAATTGACGATATTTTCCAGTTCTAAAAAAAAAGAACAAAAATCCAATGCAGAAACATGTTGATGAAACATCAACATGATAAAAGTTGATTAGTACTTTGCAGTCTTAAAAGAGAGACCAGGATAAATCATCTGAGGATTGAGTTATTTGAGTGGCAGGTCTAGACCCATGATGGTACAGAAGAGGCCATCTCTGGAGGTGAAGACATGATTGCCCTGCTGCTTGGCTGCTTCTTTTTAGAAGATCCTTCTCTTCCACTTATGAGAGTGTGTCAACATCTCATATCACCTACTCCTTTAGGATTAAGCAATTTTAATATATTATCAGCCATCAATAATGTATTTTAAATTATTTGACAAATGAACTTGAGAGAGTGAGATTACTAGCCACACTGCATCTGAAGATGATGATGGGGAAAGAAAGGTCCAGTGTCCCTGAGGATTGTCAGAGTGGGGACATTTTGAAGGAAGGGAATGTGAAGGAAGAAAGGAAGGAGGAGAGAGCTGGCAACAGAATTGGTATAATTTTTAGTCATGTCTGAACTTTCGAAAGAGAAAGAAGACAGATAGGAGAAGTAATACTAAAGGCTTCAAGAGTGTAGGGTCCTGTCAGATTGTGTGCCCTCTTGAGCCTGTGCACTGAAGACTTGAACCCAAACATTGGGGAAGAAAGAAAAGATTATATTCTTGGGAAGAATATAAATACACACATGCCCTCTGCATTAGTCAGGTTTCTCCAGATAAACAGAATCAATAAGATGTATCCTATAGGATAATTTATATATATATATAAATAATTTATATAATTTATATATAATTTATATATATATATATATATATATGATTTATTACAAGACATTGGTTCATGTAACTATGTAGGAAGAAATCCAGCTATCTGCCATCTGCAAGCTGGTGACCCAGGAAAGAATGTGATATAAATTCTAATCCAAGTCCAAAGGCCTGAGAACCAAGAAAGACAAAGGTATAAGTACCAGTTGGAGGACAGGAGAAGACTGATGTCTCAGCTCACGTAGTCAGACAGTGAGAGTAAACTTATTCTTCCTCCACCTTTTTGTACTATTCAGGCCCTCAGTGGATTGGATGATGCCCACCCACTCTGGGGTGGCATCAAACCACTTTACTCAGTCCACCAATTCAAATGTTAATCTCTTCTGGAAACACCTTCACAGTCATACCCAGAAATAATGTTTAATCTGGACAGCCCACGTCCCAGTCAAGTTGACACAAAACATTAACCGTCACATTGTCCGTCTTCCAATCAGTGTTATGTGGCCCCTCCCACTGGGGCTCTGAAACTTGGGGCTATATTTCTCAGCAGAGGAAAGTTGAGAATGTCTGAGTGCAAGAAAGACAGAGAAAAGAATGACTTTTGGAAAGATAGAAAAGCTTAGGGGTGAGAAAATGGGACTAAGTCACCCTTTAGCTAACATACTGGGAAAATCACTAAAGAAAGCAAGCCTTTAACTGGCAGATTAAAACATAGATTTTTATCTTTCTTTACACCTCCTTATTTAAACATTTTAGTGGAAGAAGTACTCAAAATTGGAAATATATGGAGCCCCATGAAAAGAGGTTAGAGTTGTTTTTATCTTTTTTAGGAAAAACAAAACATAGACATTATAAGCAACCCAAGTTGTCAGTATGATTGCCCTATATACCTTTTCATAAAGCTCATCTGGCTACCATTATTTTCCTGTCTTGATGGGATATCCTCCATCTATTCTTCCATTCATTTTTGTTTAGAGTGAACATTGGGTGTGTTGGTATAATCACTTGAGCCCAGTAATAAACTCTACATTATAAGCTCTCACATTACAGTCTCAGGCAGGGAGAAAGTTCTGACAACCTGAATACTGCTATTCAGACAGTCTCCCTGGAAGGAAAAAATGCCAAGGGCATGTCTAACCACAAAGAGAGCAGAAACCTTCCAAGAACCACAGGAGAAGAGACAAGCTTCCCTCTCTCAATTCAATTTAAGGCAGCTTCAGTTAAGAGGTATTTTCAAAAGATTTTAGAGTGATGTATTGGGTTTTTTCAGCAATTCCGAATCAGAAGGTCCTGATCTATTAAAGCAATATAAAACATTATGTTAGTTAAATTTTTGGTCAAACGTTTCCTAATAATATCTAGTAATCTTAGATCAAATATCATCAAATGAAGAAAAAAAGTCTGCCCTTTTTGTGTGTGTGTAAACTTTTTGCATTAATCTAAATAGAAGTTCTTTCCTGTTTATTTGTTACCTAGCTCTGGAAGTGCTGTAGTATACTAGAGTTTGAAGCCAGCAAAACGAGGTCCAAATCCTGCCTCCACCCTTATTATCTGAACACGGGCACATTATTTCACAATTCTGACATTAGCGTTTCCATATATAAAGTGAGGATAATAGAACCTACCTGATGAGGTTGTTTTACATATTAAATAATACACATGCCAAGATGTAGCACAGGGCTTAGCACCTGGATACCACTCAATCAGGTGAGGGTTGTCCATTTTTCTTTTTTTTTTTTTAACATCTTTATTGGAGTATAATTTCTTTACAATGGTGTGTTAGTTTCTGCTTTATAACAAATTGAATCAGTTATACATATACATATGTTCCCATATCTCTTCCCTCTTGCGTCTCCCTCCCTCCCACCCTCCCTATCCCACCCCTCTAGGTGGTCACAAACCACGGAGCTGATCTCCCTGTGCTATGTGGCTGCTTCCCACTAGCTATCTGTTTTACATTTGGTAGTGTATATATGTCCAAGCCACTCTCTCACTTTGTCACAGCTTACCCTTCCCCCTCCCCATATCCTCAAGTCCATTCTCTAGTAGGTCTGTGTCTTTATTCCCGTCTTACCCCTAGGTTCTTCATGACCTTTTTTTTTTTTTTTCTTAGGTATATGTGTTAGCATACGGTATTTGTTTTTCCCTTTCTGACTTACTTCACTCTGTATGACAGACTCTAGGTCGATCCACCTCACTACAAATAAATCAATTTCGTTTCTTTTTATGGCTGAGTAATATTCCATTGTATATATATGTGCCACATCTTCTTTATCCATTCATCTGTTGATGGACACTTAGGTTTCTTCTATGTCCTGGCTATTGTAAATAGAGCTGCAATGAACATTTTTCATAATTGATTTGTGTTGCCTGAAGTATTTTTCACTCTATAAGACATGAAACAAGGGATGAAGGAATATTTGACATTATTTTCTATACACAAAATTTTGAGCCAATTTTACATGATTACTTAAAACCTGTGATTTCTAAAATTTAAAATCTCTCTCTCTTTTTTTTTTTAATAACAACAAAATAAACAGAGCTAGAGAATCTACTCAGGCAATACTTACTATACTAAGCATTTACTCGCTGGTAGGTCTGTGTTATATTTGGGTGCTAGAAAGATGATTAAGAAATGGCTAATTCCCCATAATTTGGTGAAAGGTATTTGGATTAAGGGTTTCATGGGACTTGCTGACATCTGTGATCCTTCATTATCAGGCCCCTGCCTCTCTCTCCAGTCTTAACCATCCCTCAGCATCCTTGCCTCACCCTTAACTCCAGCGCACCAAAACCTCATTCTCTGCTATTTCTTTTATGGGTTCCTTTGCCCAAGCTAACTTCTAGGTCTGGTTTTCATCTAGATATCCTTGGAGGTTCAACCCAAGTATCATCACCTTCTCAATTTACCTTCCCTTCTTCTCCTCGCCCATCCCATGACCCCCTCACTAAAATGGGTTAGGTGCCACTCCTTGGGGTTCACATAATACTTTTGCTTATTTGTATCACTATAATTCCACATTGTTTGACAACTGTAAGTGCTTTAGACTGT